>NW_009259308.1:373348-373707 GCF_000687185.1 Egretta garzetta
TAGGAGGGCGCGTCTTGGGGCAAGAGAAGGGGGAGCCCCGTCCCTAGCAGCTGGTTGCCCCTCCGCCGGAGCGGGGAGGGGAGAGCAGGCGGGGAGTGAAGCCACCCCTTGCTCCCCGGCGCCTTTCCTGCTCCTCTGCTGGAAGCAGTGGCTCGGTGGCCCCCGGGCTTGCAAGTGCGGGGGCACCTTGTAGCGTGGAAGCTGGAGGGCTAAAGGTTGCTTTTGATCAAGGAGCCCTGAAAAGCAGTAAAATCCGCCAAATGCTTCCCGATAACTGCGTGGAATGTTTTACAAGTGGAATTCGAGGAGCTGAAATTTGGAAAAGGGAGAGGAAATAGTGAGGAAAAAAAAAGGGGGGG
>NW_009259308.1:373804-376119 GCF_000687185.1 Egretta garzetta
GCCCGGGCTGTTTGGGCGCTGCCTACGGTGCCTCCGAGGGAGCGGGCGGGGAAGGAAGCGAAGCGGCGGGCTGCGGACGGCCGCGTTCGCCTCGGTACCGTGTCCCCATCTGCGCGTTTGCTCGGTCTTTGCGAATCGCAGGCTGTAATTCCCTTACAAACGCGTTTAACCCTGAACCGCCAAGCAAGCCTGTTTCGTTTAAGCCGTTATAAGAGGATAATATCAAACCCGCTTGCAATATGAAACCTCGGAGAGCTGAGGACTCCTCAGAGCTGAGGTGGTTTGGTTTTGCTGTTAGGCTGGCCAGCAGAGCGCTGCGGACCCTGTTGCTGGTCCTTTAGTGCTCTCCGGAGTTGCCCCCTTGCAGAGAGGTACATGCTGTGGCCCCACATGCAGACCCGTGAGTATGAAGCCTTGCCTTTCGGCATCAGCTTGTACGGTGTCTTTGTAAAATCAGTTGTGCCGGGGTAGTAAGAGTTGGCAACCCATCTTACGCGTTTTACCGTGACTTTAAACGAGTCAAGGACGTTTTAAGCACAGGGAAGGTCACTGACGGGTTTTCTTAAAGTTAAAATAAAATATTGCAGCATTTCCCATTAGCCTTATCTCTTGGAAATAGCATGAAGAGCACTGCACGGGAGTTATTTAATTGACTGTCATTTCATAGAAGTTCTGTTCCCTTTGGCAAGTCCGACACGTCTAGGAAGAGAACCAGCACGCCAGAAAGTCTGTTTCCAGCAAGCTTTCCCTTTTTTTTTTTTTTCTAAAGAAAAAAAACAGGATGATAGGACCAAGATGGGGTTTGCCTCCAAGACAGTTCCGTTTTTCAGCACTGTGTTTAGAACTTGAGGAGTTATGTTTCGTAGTGGGATAGAGCAGTGACAAAAGACATGGGATTCGGTGGAAGGGTGGGTGATTTTCATGGAGCATCAGGATCTGGTACTCCAGCGAACGAGAAATGAGAGTTTGTATTTGGTACGTCCAAGAAAGAGGCCTCCCGTGGGAGCAAACAGCAAAAGTTTTGTTGCTTTTGGTGGAGACGAGGCCAAGGCCACAGTAACCCACCGGCCAAGCTCCTGTGACTCCTCCAGTGGGTGCCCGAATCTTCCCCTGGGTGCCACACCACGTGTGGGACTTCTGGCTGTACCCACGGTGTGTTTAACTGAAAGATCAGAGTTTAAAGCGGGGGAAGGAGCGGGTGAAAGCTTGTGATAGACAGCTCGGACGTGCAGGGCTTGGTGCTGGCTCCGTTTTCAGCTTTTCCTTTTTCAAAGCTGGTGTTGCTGCCCGAGAGGCGGCAGAGACCGGCGGGTTTTGATGAAATCCACTTTGGTGCTTCTCTAAGGGGACTTGTCAGGAGGCAAGGCTCTGGGGAAATAACGTTCCCAGCGATCGGGACCTAGTTACAGGCGCGACTGAGAGGCTGGGGTCATCTCGTCCTCCCTTCTGCTGCCGGTGCGGTGCTGTACCCTTAGCTGAGCTGTTTGCGGAGCATTTTTGCAGTTACGCACAAAATAAAGAAGTTTAAGAACAAAAGATTGTTCTAGACAGTCAAGCTGGAATGAGTTGGAAGGATACATTTAGGAAGTGGTTTCTTGGACACTAATTAGGACCATTTGCTTGGGGTTGCCATTATTTTCCTTTTAGTCTGGAGGGCACAACAGATCAAATGATTTATATATCATTAACAATTCTTGTTAACCGTAAGCAGGGTTGGGCTTTTCCATACTGATTACTGAGTAATGCAATAACGACTTGTTTTATTTCTCGAGCAGTGTCCATGCGAGCAAGTTAACGTGAAAGACCAGTCCAAAAAGGAGCGCTTCGACTGTTTTTTTTTGGTTTGGTTTTTTTTTTTTTTCTTTTTAATGTATGAGTATCAACGCCTTCCATTCTGCGAGAGCGGCTGGGAAACCGAAGCTCATCAGCTCTCTGTGGCTTCCACTGCTGGCATTCGCTGTACCTGACCCTGGCTCCCGGTGAACGCATTTTAATTGTAATAAACCACAACCCGAACCACATGCGCACGCGTGGGTCAGACGCCGCGCTGCCGATCCCCCCTTTCCCTTCCTTTTGCGCGCCGGGCAGCGGGTTACGATCCCGTGACGCAATTATTTTCACTTTAAGAGAAACTAAGACAGCGAGCATGTGCGGTGGCTAAAATCCCACGGTTTCATTTAACGCTACTTTTGTATGCGTCGCGGTGTCCAAGAGTCGCTGGTGACCGTGGTACGCCCGGCAGTTTCGGCTGTTTGGAGGAAAGGAGGGAGGGAGGGGCAGGGAGGGACGACGCGGTGCGGTGCGGGGTGCGGTGC
>NW_009259308.1:376299-377540 GCF_000687185.1 Egretta garzetta
CGAGGAGGCTCTCCGACACGCTGGTTACTGGATTAAATCCCTGGCCCTGGGATGGGGGATGGGAGAAAGGAAGGGCTCAACAGAATCGCTCGTGTTCCTGAATAATTTAAATTCTTTGTATTTGTTTTGAACATCGGTCTGTTTGGTGTCCAAGTTTGTAAAAGCCTTTGAAAGACAAAAGAATTGTGTTTGCAAACACGATGCGAAGTGCAAAGCACACTGCAGATATTCATGAGCACCCAGGAGGTACTGGGCGCTCCGCTACGTTAGGGGCAGCCTTGCCAGGAGCCCTTCACCTCTGTTTCCTTATCAGGAAAGTCCTCCTGCATCTCCTGCAAGTCATCGATACCTCGGCTATTGCATTTATCGTCTAGCGCGACTCTTCTCCCACAGAACTTCATGAAGACTGAACGGCAACGTCCTATCGTGGTGTCGACGAATTGGCTGCGCCCAGAAAACCCTAAGCGAAGCCCCAGCCCAGGGCCGGGCAGCTCTGAGTATCTCTGAGATGAAGCCGCGCTCCTCCTGCCCGCTCCCCGCGAAGCGCCCGGGGCTGGCAGCCGGGGGCCCTGGGGACATCCCGATGCTACCCGGCAGCTCCGAGACGGACCTTGGATGGGAGGGCTGGGGGGTTACCCGCAGGGGCTGTAACAAATGGAAAGGCATTTTTTCATTTGTGCGCTTTCAAACGAAGCAGCCAGTTTCATTTAGACTGGAAACTATTGTCAGTTGCTCGGTGTCCCATTCTGATCCTTCCTCAGCTTTGGTTGAACGAAATGTCTTGAAACCTATTCCAAAAAGATGCTTGCACAGGCTTCCAGATGCTAAGATTTAGAACATTTGAACGTCAGCGCAGCCTTCTGGTAACAAAAAACATCCAAATGGATTTCGTTTGTGTATTAACATCCGTCAGATGGGAGAGTAGCACAGTTTAGAGCTAAAGTCTGTTTTCATCGTTTTAGCGACTGGGTCCACACCAACGCCTCGTCTGGCAAGTCAATGGGTTGAAGCTACATTGTACAGACTGAGCCCCAAAATCTGAAATGCCTTGGAATAGCTGCGCTAACGAACAGGGGTTTAACGTATGAGGCTATTACTGCTGTTTATATAGCTTCGCTTCTGCATGCAAATAGATGGGGAGGGGGGGTCGTTGCGGGGAGAGGCGGCTATAAACGCATCCAGCGAGCTGTGGCACCCCAAAGCCGCGGGCTGAACCCGGCCCCGCGGCGAGGCGCCGGCTC
>NW_009259308.1:377945-378193 GCF_000687185.1 Egretta garzetta
GCGCCGCCAGTCGCTTCCCAGCCCAGACACCGGCCGACGGGGCCCGCTCACCCCGCCCGAAGGCGGCTGCCACTTTTGCCCGGGATGGCTTTCAACTTCCCGATGGCGAGCGGCTTTAATGGCAACCTCACTCTCCAAAAGTTCCCGCCATCCAGACCCTGGGGAGCAAGACGGACTTGCACGGCCTCGGAGCCGGCAAAGCGAACTCTGCCTGCTCAGAGCTCACGGTCACCTGCCCCAAACCCACC
>NW_009259308.1:379006-379822 GCF_000687185.1 Egretta garzetta
CGGAGAGGGAGACTCCCAGCGGGAGAAATGACTCCCGACCCTGCATTCTCCCATTGTTTTGAGCCGGTGGATCAATTGTCATCAGTACTGTCACCTAAGAAGCAATGATTCCGATTCATCTTGGCATCTGATTTTATTCTAATGGGTTAAATTGGGTTCACTTTTACAATTATCCCAGGTTTGACTGCGTAGTATTGCATGACAACTCACAGTTTCATTGGGTTTGGCAAAGCGAGGTTGCTCCATGAATCCGTATATCATATCACATCAGATCAGGCTGAAGTTTGCTGTTTAGCGACTCCATTTGAGAGGCTTTTTATGAAAGTGGGAAGGGTTGATGCAGTCCATGGCTGGGTCAGTGCGATTTGAGAGAAAAAAAAAAAATGTGGAGAGATGGCAACAACACGGGGTTTGCTGCTCAGCTGTGAATAAAAGCACAGAACGAAAAAAACGACATGATGGGGAAACGCTCAGCTCGCTACAATATTTTTAGCAGCCTCTCAGTCCTCGCCTTTTTTTAATTTCCTAATATGTTCTTTGCTTTATTAGTTTTATTTACAACCAGCTCCCCATTAACACCTCACCTGATTACTGAGGAGCTGAGACAGCTAATCAAGAAAACCCAGCAAACCAGCCAAAATTGAGAGGTGGGATTTATTTTTGCTTTCATTCATCCTTCTTCTTTATTTATTTATTTTGTTTTGGAAAATATTTCGAAACAAACAGAAAATAAAAGGCAGGTACGCGTATGTGTCGGTTGGTAAGAGGTCAGAGGTTAGAAATTCACGTCAATTCTATATTAGGGGCTATGGGGGG
>NW_009259308.1:380152-381536 GCF_000687185.1 Egretta garzetta
GCAGCTTGTTTATTTTAATTAACATAGGGATCCTCTGCTAGGAACAAGGAACAACCTCCATCTACTGGCTAGATCATTGCGTCTCTTCTCCATCCAAACCCCATCCTTCATCACTCATTAAGGAGGGTACAATTTTGGAAGAAGCTTCTGAGGTCTCAAGGTAAGCTCCTACACGAGTCTTTGCTAGCAATGCAGCTATTTAGACCTCACGGATGGCATTTGCGGGGTGTTTCTCTGCTAGGAACAAGGAACAACCTCCATCTACTGGCTAGATCATTGCGTCTCTTCTCCATCCAAACCCCATCCTTCATCACTCATTAAGGAGGGTACAATTTTGGAAGAAGCTTCTGAGGTCTCAAGGTAAGCTCCTACACGAGTCTTTGCTAGCAATGCAGCTATTTAGACCTCACGGATGGCATTTGCGGGGTGTTTCTTCGGTGCGGTCGGTTGTTTGGGTTTTTTTAAACAACACAGAATGGTCGTTTCCCCAGGTGTATTCGCAGACAACATTTGGTACGTCTGTGTTTTAATCTAGAAAAATAGCAGACTGGGAAGACTGAGCCACTCCGCTCAATAAAAAAAAAAAAAAAAAAAGCCTGTGTTTTTTTTCTTTCTTTCTTTCTATTTTTTATTAGTATTCTCTCTCTCTCTCTCTTTTTTTAATGGAATGGTTCCTTTCACCTGTCTGTGAATCTAGCCTGTAAAGGAGTCCTTTCCAAAAGCAGCAAAATACGATAATTTCCCATGGCTTAATTACAACCGGAGTGCAAATGCGATTACGGTTAATATCAGACAACTAAGAAGCTGACAAAGCTGAGGTCCTTGGCGGCGAACAGTTCCGTGCTAGACAATAATCTGCCTCTCCTGCTTTCTTCTGGCTGTGTGATCACTTGTTTGTGGTCAGTCACGGCTCTCGGCTGGGGAGATGCGCGCCTGGGATTACGATGCAAGCACCTAATTGTTTATTATTTAAATACCACCTCCTTAAGCAAATGAATACGTGGCTTAGTTTACATATTTTCAGATTACCAGGAGGAACAAGGACGTTGGAGGGCTGGTTTTTTGGGGGGTTGGGGTTGGTTTTTTTCTTTTTAATTCGATAATGTTTACAGTTAAAGCCGCCCTGCGCTTGCGTTCCTCGCACCGCCAGCCTCCGCGCAGCCTCCGCGCCCGGGGGCGACCCCACCGCCTCGCTCCGCGGCTGTAAGGCAATGACCGCAAAGTTGGGCTGGGGTACACCCGAGGGGACTCGGGGCAGCAGGACAAAGGTGGGGGTGGTAAAGTACGTTTCTGACACTGAAGTGGAATTTTAAACAATGTCGGACCAAAAAAAAAAATAAAAAAGCAAAAAGCAACCCGTTGAAATGCTGCAAACGACATTAGC
>NW_009259308.1:382428-383066 GCF_000687185.1 Egretta garzetta
CGAGAGGAGGTAAAAGCACCCCGCAAAATAAGAAACTGCGTCCGGAGGCGGAGTGCTAACGCAGACGGATCCGTAAGGGATAAACTGGTAGATTTAGATTTTTAGATTCCCTGTCGTGCTCCCTGCGAGCTTTTCTCTCCCCTCCCCGCCCAGGGACCCTGGCCGCTGCAATGGCAGCCCCCTCTCTACCAGCCCGCCCGAGAGCCGCCGAGTTTCCATTTGCAGTGGGGAACGAGATCTCGGGAACGTTGAAATAGATTTACCTTGACCTCCTACAGGCCTTTTGGAAACGGAGAAGTCACGTTTGATGCTAGCAACAAACTTTTAGTGTCCCTTTAGGTAAGAAGTGGTCTGCCAGCATTAGGATGTTAATCAGAAAACGCCTTGGAAACCCCCGGCCTTCGTTGCGGGAGCGGCGGTAGCTACCAGCGTATCCTTAACCGTACCTGATGGAGCAGAAAGAAAGGACCCTCTAATTAATTAAGTGTGCCCAGCCGGAGGAGGTTTAGTCATTTCTGGGTTTTGTTACGAGTCTGCCCAATTATTCCTAACGGCGCCGTCGAGCTCAGGTGGGGACGGGAGTTTAACAAACAATATTTTTAGTGTCGCCGGCTCGGACCGCGTTGCCGCTGCACCTG
>NW_009259308.1:383456-383825 GCF_000687185.1 Egretta garzetta
GCGCCCGGCACACGCGTGGGTATCTTTGGCGAGGCGGGAGCCGTGGGAGATGTGGACCGTTTCCGAGGGAGCAGAGGCAACACGAAGCTGGGGCAGGGTAAGTTGCCCCGGACAAAATACCTGGACGCGAATAAAGGAACATTTCGTTCAAAGGGAGAAAAAACCCAAACCAAACCAACCCCAAACCCGACCCAAACCCTGAGCGTGCCAGCAGAGCGCAAAGATTATACCGCAGCTACCAGAAATAAACTCGCCCCTCGGTGAGATTTTTCACCTCTCTCGACGCCACCCGTCGCGATCGCCCACGCTAGGCGGGCGGGCGCCTGTGGCAACCGGTGGGCGCGGGGTGCGCGGGGAGCAAACCCTCCC
>NW_009259308.1:384046-384681 GCF_000687185.1 Egretta garzetta
CCCTTTTAAGGGAGATTCCCTTACCCCTTTGAGTCTCATCGGTTTTATAGCTATTACTCTCTTATTAAAATACACACACACATACAACACATTGATTTCCATCCAAAAGGGCTAATTACATTACTTACAGTAAATAGCAGCCCTGCTGTCCAGGGTCTAGTGTGCCAACAGAGAAAAAAAAATCCCGGCTTATTTCACTTGATTGACTTCATCTTTGTGTGAAATTTTGTTTTATGAGCTGTATTCTGGCACTCGGAGGAATGTAGCAACATTCAATCTGCAAATAACATTAATTTTAGCTACTTAAGGGGGAAAGAGAAGGGAGGAAACTGGCTGCCTGAATCTTGGGTTACATGGAAGAGGTGACTCGAGGAGCCCCTGAGGATGTCTCCGGGATGCTTTGGAAAGGAAGTGGGGGCTGGGGTACTTCTTTCACTAGGCGCGCTCGGGTTTGGTGTGGAGCGTCCCCCGGGGAACAGGGAGCGCAGAACTGCCGCCAGGAAGATCCTTCAGTAGGGATCGAGGTGTCAGGAAACAGCCGGCAGCTGTTCCAGGGAAAGGCAAGGAAGAGTGGTGTGAAAAGTAAGTAGGAAAAAGGGAAAAGGCGGGGAGGGGGAGCAGAGAGGGGGAGCGAG
>NW_009259308.1:385255-386371 GCF_000687185.1 Egretta garzetta
GGGGGGGCGGATCGGGCCCCTCCCGGCCACCCTGCCCCTCGCCAGGCGCCGTCGCCGCCAACTCCCGGGACTCCGTGTTTGGGGGAGGTAATAAACCCCACCCCACCCACAGCCCCGACTGTAATGTTTGTCACTGCTTGCCCATCACTAGGGGTTGAGAGGAGTATGACAGGTCTTTGTTGTCTGAATAAAAATCAGTGGCAGCGCAAGGGAGAGAACTCCTCCTACTAAATTATCAAAAATGGGCTGGCTTTAGTCTCTTAACAAATTGGACAGAGCTCCGGAAAGCAGCAGTCCCAAATCCAACCTACAGGCACTGGGAACTTTAAAGCGACCAGGGACTGCTGAAAATAGCACTTCTTTTTGCTTTCTTTGTATTCAAAACTATATCCTTTCCCGACCGATTCTACTGCCCCAGGTCCAAGTCTCTCCAGTCAGGAGCCCCGGCTCTCCAGAACAGTAACAGATCCTTTAGCTCGCTTTTATTATTTTATTTTTAAAATTAATTATTATTACATTTTCTCCCCCTTGTTTGTTTTCCGCACATCTTCAGGAAGCCCTCGGTGCTTGTGCAAAGAGAAGCTCCTAGTGCAACCTCCCTCCCTGCGCTGTGCGCCTCGGTGTAAACATTTTGGATGATCTAAAGACTCTGGGGTCTGTATATGGAAATAGTGGGGTGCAGAGCAGAAGAAAATACTTGTCCTTTCCGTCCCCCAGCCATGCTTTTCCACGGGATCTCCGGAGGCCACATCCAAGGAATCATGGAGGAGATGGAGAGGCGATCCAAGACCGAGTCCCGCCTGGCCAAAGGGGGACAGATGAACGGCCGAGAAACGGTAAGAAAGGAGCTGGCACGCTGTGGAAGGGAATCCCCGCAAGCACGGACCCGCGCCGGGACAGACCCTGGCTTTGGGGAAGAGAAAAGCGCTGCTTCCCCCGGCCCCTTCCCCGCCGCCCCTTGCTTGCAGAGACCCTTCCCAGGCTCCACCTAAACCCACCCCTACCGCCGGGCGCTGTGCTGGCCGGGCTCGGCCTTCCGTTGCCCCCGCCGGTGTCGTTTGTTTGTCCCGCCGTGCGCTCTCTGGAGTACCGGGGGGAAAGCTCTGAGACCGTCGC
>NW_009259308.1:387220-389140 GCF_000687185.1 Egretta garzetta
CGGCACCTCCTAAATTAAACCGCAAACCGCGACCGCTTACTTTTCGTAACCATTTTTGGTCTGAAGTGTGGGACCGACACAAAGAGGCACCGCTCTCCCTGAATGTTATGCCCGCCGGCCGCTTGGTTTAGCAGTAACAAGTAACATCTCCTTTTTTTTTAATTTTTTTTTTTTTTTTAGTCAAAGGACCAAAGTCTTTCCAAATGTACTAACGGATGGCGGAGAAACCGAGGGTCACGCTGTGCGTTGTTGCAAAGCGAGATCTCCCTTTCCCCAACTTGTAGGGCTTCCGCCGATGGCACGCAAGGCTCTGCACACAAAGTAACGGCCTGGAAAACTGCTTTAAGGCTTTGAGCCGTAGGGTCCTTCCCCCCTTCTCTTAAATAAACTCCCGCTTTGTTGGATGAGGATTTGCAATGTAAATTCAACTCGCCTTTTCAGTTGCTGCCTAAAAAAGGGGGCGAGGAACACAACTTCAGATTGGAAAATGAATGCGGAGTTGCCGCTTTAAAACCGTTGCGACTTTAGAACAAGATGTCCGGGATTTTTTTTATTTTTTTTTTTCTTTCTCCCTCAAGTTTCAGGGCAGAGCTTTTGTCTCCGCCGCCCCCCCCCGGCCCCTTTGTCCCGAGCGACACCCGTCGTGGGGAGCAGATTAGCGGGAGCTGGAGGAAGTTTGCTGAGGAAAAGATGCTGGGTTTAGCTGAAACCAGCCGGTGCCACCTTTCTGGCCCCTGCCCCGGGCGGGCTGGTGAGCGTTGGCGCTCACTGCTCTTTACACCGTTCACCTGTCTCCTTACTTCAGTTTTGAGCGGCCTGGTTTTCTTTAGAAATGTGGTTTTGGCTGGTTTAAGCGCGGGCGAAAATTTACCGGAGAATCAGTGCAAGCCTGCACCCTCTGCCAGAAACTTTTGGTGCAGCAAACCTACTTTTCCTACTTTAAAAGGCTGTTCTGGTGGAGCGCCCTAAGGCTCAAACGCCGAAGTAACGGGGGAACTACAGACTTCAACTTCGAGACCTCAGAAAAGAACGGACTTTTCTTACTGAGGCCTCGCCAGTTGCTTTCGCGTATTGAAATGACATTAAATCGTTAGGAGAGGTTTAACGGGAGAAACACGAAAGCTGAATCGCGGTAAATAACTTTCCTAGCGGGGATGGCCTCCGTTCCCCCTCAAACTTCCCGGCGGGAGCAGAGGGCTCGGTCCCAGAGGGCTCGGTCCCAGGGAGCGGGCTCTGTACAAGCCCCGGGCCCTGGGCAGGACCCCGTCCCCCGCCCGGACTTCCTGCCTGTCTGTCCTGTCTGTCTGTCTCTCCCCGTCTCATCCCCTTTGTGGTGTGGTTGTTTTGCAGAACATGCCCCCAATGAGCCCCGAGAAGCCTGCTTTGTGTGCTGGTTGTGGAGGGAAGATCTCAGACAGATATTACCTGCTGGCTGTTGACAAACAATGGCACCTCAGGTGTCTTAAGTGCTGTGAATGTAAACTGGCTTTGGAGTCAGAACTCACCTGCTTTGCCAAGGACGGCAGTATTTACTGCAAGGAGGATTACTACAGGTACAGCCACCAGTCCCCATGGGTCGGCAAGCACATCCCCTCGCCGGGCGGTACGAACAGAAACGCTCTTTTCTCCAGGCGGGCTTTCGAAGGCGGCTTGTCGCAGTCAGCGCTTCCTCAGCCCTGTAAACCTGCCCCCTCTCGAAACGTTTAAAAACGGAGGGGACGGGCAGGGGCCGCGCCGCCTGAGCACGCGTGGCGGAGCGCAAGTAGGCGAAGGAGAAGACCTCGGGTCTGCCGCTGCTCTGCCGTTTCCCTCCGTAAAGACCGGCGTGCGATGCCCGACAGAAGTTCCCCTCTGCCCGCAGCTTGCCGCAGTTTCCGCAGGCCGGGGAGCGGGCCCGGGGCTGGCGCGGCGGGAGGGGGC
>NW_009259308.1:389374-390792 GCF_000687185.1 Egretta garzetta
GGGGAGGGTGCGACCCTGGCGGGGACAGGCTCCCTGCCGACTTCCCGTGGCCGGGAGGGAAGGTGGGAGGCCTTGAGGCATGGTCTGCCTTTGCCTTTCTAGTTGATGCCCACTTTTCTGTTTCCTTCAGAAGGTTCTCCGTGCAGAGATGTGCCCGCTGCCACCTTGGGATCTCAGCCTCTGAGATGGTCATGAGAGCCAGGGAATCGGTTTATCACCTGAGCTGCTTCACCTGCACCACCTGCAACAAGACTCTGACCACAGGCGATCACTTTGGCATGAAGGACAACCTCGTTTACTGCAGGGCCCACTTCGAGTCCCTTTTGCAAGGAGAATACCCCCCCCAGCTGAGCTACACCGAGCTGGCTGCCAAGAGCGGAGGGCTGGCCCTGCCTTACTTCAATGGCACCGGCACAGTCCAGAAGGGGAGGCCCAGGAAACGAAAGAGCCCTGCCTTGGGAGTGGACATCGTCAACTACAACTCAGGTGGGAAACACACGCTGAACCTCCCTCCCGCTCCTCTGAACAGGAGCGGTCTTGGGCTTCCCCTCAGCTAGGCAGTGCGTGAGTAACGCAGCCAGGCCCAGCCTTGCTTAACCATTGGAAAATCAAACAAACGGTCCTCTGAGGGTTGGAGTGTTTGCAGGAAAGCTAACAGCAGCCCTCCTCAAAGGCTGTCTTTGCCTATTAATGTCAAACACCCAAACTTAGCCACTTCCCAGGGTAAAGACAAAAAAAAAAAAAAAAAGGAAAAAGAAAAGGACAAAAACCCCCCCCAAGCCACAGTGTTCTCTATAGGAACTTCAGATATACTGTTATCATTATTCATATTTCCTTAGCAAAATGCACTTCACCAGTTAGACCCCAAGTTAGAAGTAATGAAACGGATCAGAAACAAAAACCAGAATAAGTTACAGTATGTGGCTCCTACAATGCCACTGCAGTATGCACATAACTTGATACAGATACTCAATTTATAGTAATCAATTCTTCAGGCTAAATAATCCTGGTTTACTGGCACATAAATGATCAAATGGTATAAGAGGCCAACAAATAAATGTTGCTCTCTGTAACTAAGCTCTAACCAATATAATTAAAGAGAATGGCTTTTCAGTGGTAGGAAAGAAACAAGTGTTGCCCCGTATTAAATGTCTTCCCAAACTCTGCAGTCACTGAAGTACCCAAACCGTGCCTAAACACACAGGGGTAAGGGCCAGAGGTGAAGGAGTTTCAGGTACGATCAAGCAGTTTAAGCGGCGTTTTGTTAGACGGAAGACGAAAGCAGTAAGGGTAAATGAGAATTAACAAGTGACCGACCCCAAAACCTTAAGTTTCTCTAAAACTTAAGCTCTCCGTGGGTGCTAACGAGGGAAGAGGGAAGCGGGAAGCAAGAGTTGTGCGGGGAGGAGCGGGGAGCC
>NW_009259308.1:390844-391834 GCF_000687185.1 Egretta garzetta
AAAAGGGCTTGGGCTGGGAACTGGGGAGCTGTGCGAGGCCATTTCATCTCCTCTGATGCGTAGACCTTGGAGCCAGGGTAATCACTGCGCTAATTGTTCCTTGTTAATTGAAGATGACATTGGAATCCCTGGCTACGGAGCGGTTTCCAATCAATCCTGAAAGCTGCTCAAGAAAAGGGAACCTGTAGCGCAGCCAGGGTCCATTCAGTCCCGGCTTCCAGCGGTGGGCGTCCCGGGCGGCCGCTCTGCGGTCCGTGCTGCCTCCCATCCGCACCCCCCACCTCCCCCGATCCCCAAATGGAGATGTTTCTAGGGACAATTTATCGTTAGCATTAGGACCAGAAACCAGGGAAAGATGAAAAGTTGTGGATATGATAAAACACCCCTTAAACTTCAGGTCAGGACTCAAGAGAGACGTTATTTGCGAACGCCGGCATAGTTTTTGTGTGCCGGTCTTAAAACTCTCCTTCTTTACAACAACGGGGCATGTAAGATGGGGCACCGACTCCAAACGAGATCAAAAAGCACTTCCCCTTATGAAAATACAGCTCACTTCGCTGAGATCTCACAGGATCCTCCGGGCAACGGAGGGGAGGGGGAAGGGAGTGGAAAGCCGCTCTAATCTGATGCTTTGGACTCAGTCTAGATGGCTGAGAAATTTGATCTGTTAGGCCCGTGATTTTTTTTAAAAAAGTATTATCTAGCAACGTGCAGGGTTGACACTTGGTCTCGAGAAAATACAGTTTGCAGCCAAACTGTGCATCCGCTGCAAACGCCTCCAGCCCATTGACCCACTGCGCTCCAGCTCCAGGGGGAGGAAACCCACTCTCTTAAGTTACGAAATGAGCTGCAGTAGATGAAATCGCTTCTCGAACGAACAACCACGACAAAAATCTCTGAATAATCGGCAGCCACTTTCCGACACGCATTTTTCGTTCCCTGCCCCGCCACTCAGTATCTGCTCTCGCACGTAATCGTTTACAAAGGGCA
>NW_009259308.1:392127-449270 GCF_000687185.1 Egretta garzetta
TTCACTTCCCCGGGGGAGCGGGGCGGTTTGCTGCCCAACCAGGCATACCCCGGGGTGCCCGCATCGGTGCAGCAAGCCATTACGGAAAAGGAACCCGACCTTTAAAAACGCAGCCCCGATGAAGCTAACAACTTCACCGAGCCGAGGGTAAACACGCGTGTGTTCCCCAGCGGTCCGCCAGCCCCTGGCCCCGCTTCGTGTGCGCGCCTGGGGTCAGGGGAGCTGAGCGCAGGGCCAGAAGGGAAAAGCAGGTTCTGCTGCCGGATCTACAACAGCTTTTCTATTCTGTATTTTGTTTAGTAGTTTAATTTCTGGTTTCTCAGCTCCTCGGTTGTAAAGTGGAAACGCGACAATAAATAACTCAAAATGTTATGAGGTAAAAGCCATTCAGACTTGCGAGCTGTCTGGAATTAATGTGAAAAATGGAAGAAACTATTCAAAAGTACTTAAAACATTCAAGGCTTTCTCTATATTACCTCTTATATCATAGAATTAATATGTATTTTGAGGGAAACTGTGTTGACTTACAGCCCACAGGATATAGAAATGAGATGGTGAAGAAGATTTCCCTAGGAAAATATTTTACACAGCTGTTGCTCAAAGAGCTGTTTACTTTATTTCATTATATATATGTGTGTGTGTGTGTGTGAAAAACTATGAGGAGTTTGCTTGAAGAATTCTTGGCAATAAAATGCAAACTGTTCTAGCTCTTTCCAAAGCAAAATTAAACAACTCCCTGATCCCACTGCAAAGAAGTGAGCGATAATGTCTTGCCCGATTTTTTGCTTCCCCTTAGTTCTCCAGGCAATAGTGTAAAACTCTGCTCTATAATGTGGCCAAACCGCATAATGCTGTTTCACCCACGTAAAATAGAGAGCGATCTAGTTGCTGTATAAACTAGGATAGTCTGAGGATGCTTGGAGCCCTCTTCCCATTTTCTCTTGAAAATAAAAGCCAAAATAAAGTAGATTGCAGACCAAAAAAAAAAAGTAGATGACAGAAACAAAGGCAGTAAGCAGGACAGAGGAGCCTGAGGAAGTTCGCATTGCTGCTGTAAACCTGGGCGACCCAAGGAAAACATCACAAATAAACAGCTTGCAACTGTCTGAAGTAAAACCTGAGGACCGAATTCTGGTACTCTGATTTATGTCAGCTCATAAGTTACAGCCCACGTAGTTTGACTGAAGGCGGTGTGATTGCTTGTGAAAACAAGTAGTAAATACAATCCAAATCTGGTCTGAAATTGTTTTTAAGGCAACTTTCAACTCCTGGTATTTTCAGAAGTGTCAGCTTACTTTGTTTGAAAGTGTGGATATACTTCTTACCAAGACTAGAAGCAAATCTAGCTATAATTAAATATTCACCTGATTTTCTGTCAAAGTGTTGTCTTACCAGCATCTGTTCATGTTGACTTGTCTTATGATTCAAAAGAGAAAACACCTTCAAGAAGCTTTTTATTTTCTCCCGGTTTCAAGTTGCTTTGCCTCTGTTTTTAGCACTGTCAACATCGGTCTCTCTGTATCGTGTGCTTTTCCTCTTTCTCCTTCTCTCTCCTTTTTTTTTTTTTTTTTTTTTTAGAAATAGGGATCAACTAGGCCTAGTAAATAATCTGATAGCTGTTGGAAAGCAGTTCAAAAACTCAAATGAGCAACTAATGAAACTTGGTCTAGGTTACAGACATTCTGAAGCATTTTTAATTAGCTATTCTTTAATTAATATTCCCTGCTATGATGATGCCATTAATTTTCTCCTGTGTGACTGAGATATCTTTATAGAATGAGATCTTATAGATTCATAACCCAATTTTTTTAAGCTGGAAAGAAAAATATAGATGGCTGTCTGTTTTTTTCTTTTTTTTCCCAATACTGTCATTCCTTTCCCCAGTATGAAGTAATGGTCCCCGAACAGCTGCAACTCTTGCGTACAATTGACACCCATAAAAGTGTCATCTGAAACAAACTCATCTTTCATAGAAAATCCTGAATCACGGAAACTCTTTCAAAGTTTTCAGCCACTAGTTGGCTGCTTATAGAAACTTCCTAAATCGGTACCAACCAAGAGCTACTGCTGATTGGGGTTGAGATAGAGCGACTGAATCAAGCCTTGACACAACTGCTTTCTAGGCATGTTTTACAGACGAAGGTCTTTGAGTAGTTCATATAAACTCCCAGGCAGAGTCCAAAAGCATTTATTTTATCAGCAAAACCCTCCAGATTTTATGCTTTCTTGATGAACTGTCATAACAAAGTTTCCTGCTGTACATCTCTTTTTATAGGTGCTTGTGATTTGGGGGAAAAGCTCAGGAACATTCAAAATGCTCGTTTGACCTTTATTCTCCTCTCAAGCTAAGAGTGTTTCAATGAGTGAGATTTCAAAATCTGAATGAAATTTCAGATGACTCTTTGAACGCCTAAAGCAAAACCATCACCACAGGGAAAAGACTTGTTTGAAAATAAATGCCAAAGGAGAGAGAACTTCCTAAGTGTGCCCTTAGTAGGTACAGGCCCAGGGGACGGCGTGTGTTTTAAGAATAGGAAAAGGTCATCTTCTGGATCTTTTTTGTCTCATTTAGTTACCACATCTGCACTTATCCTTGCACCATCTTAGCCCTTCCTTCCTTGCTTATTTCCTTCCACACAGTACGTGACTCAAGATTTTTGCCTTGATTAATTCATCCTGCATGACACATGGCCACTAACTCCTTGTTTCATTTTGTTTATTGCACAGGTTGTAACGAGAATGAGGCAGATCACCTGGACAGAGACCAGCAGCCTTATCCCCCATCCCAGAAGACAAAGCGCATGCGCACCTCCTTCAAACACCACCAGCTTCGTACCATGAAGTCCTACTTTGCTATCAACCACAACCCAGATGCCAAGGACCTCAAGCAGCTTGCCCAGAAAACAGGCCTGACCAAGAGAGTTCTGCAGGTAAGAAGCCACATCACAGGCTTAATAGAATTTTCCCCTACCCCTGCCAGTCAATAGCATTTCCCTTATGTGTAACAATAGCGATATATGTAGAAATACTTTTGCTAGGCATGTCCCTAGTGAGTGTGCAGAGGGGTATGGTATTACATGGCAGGGATGCCAAACGTACGCCCTACCGCCCCAAGGCAGCCAAACACTAAAATGTGATTTGTAACTAGTTGCATCCTCAACATGAGGAAACTGTCTCCAGAGTCTACCAACCCAGAAGATATCCTGGGATCTGTAGTCTCTCTGTGGTGACCTTATTAAGGGTAGAGGTAGTGAATCTACTGATTTCATAGACACTGGGTGAAGCCTTTGGGCTCCCCTGGAGTACTTTACGTGGCCCCTCAGTGAGCAGATTCCCTGATATGCAGGAAGCAAGTTTTGACCAATGGCTCCCTCTCTCAATGCCT
The DNA here is from genome assembly GCF_000687185.1 of Egretta garzetta. Taxonomy (NCBI): domain Eukaryota; kingdom Metazoa; phylum Chordata; class Aves; order Pelecaniformes; family Ardeidae; genus Egretta; species Egretta garzetta. Next base: position 395,513 of record NW_009259308.1, read on the forward strand.
GGTAGACAACTGTTATCATTAAGGGCCTACACAGCAAAAAGTCACTTCCCTGTGAAGAACAGCCTAGCAACATACATTTTAAAAAATCTCTATACAGTGTGTGCTAGCTCAGTGAAGGTAAAGCGAGGTGTGTGGTATATGCAGAGTGCCAAAGAAGGGCAGCGATTGAGATAGAAGGAGAATCTCTTAGCGGCAATTCCTCGTCCATGTTACATGTCACCTAAAACATTTTCAGTGAATCTTACAGAACAGAAAGATTAGGTGACCCATACCAACAACCTGTATGATAGGGATGGTGTAATTACCCCTCCTTCTTCTTCAGTCTTCTAAAACCATCAAGACAAACTTTCAGCCTTGGTAAAAATCTGCTCATTCACCCTTCACCTCGATCTTTATCATGTCTCTTGACCTGAAACCTACCCAACCCAAGAATATGCTACATGGCCACCAAGCAAGTTGCTTTTCTTGGGTGAGTGAGCAAGCAGATTTTTCTTAAGACTGCTCTATGAGGTCCACACACTGGGTTGCAACGTTCCAGTGAGCACCCGTAGTGCTGGGCCTTGTATGCAGGGTCCTGCCTGTGAAAGAGTACCACCAGTGGCAAGGGAAGCTGTAGAGTGACTTAGTCGATTTGCCACACAAAAACAAACATCAAAAAATGACTTAAAAGCAAGAACAAAGACAAAAGTAAGCAAAACAAAACAAGCATCGGTAAAGAAATCAATTGGGATTGGTTTGCAGGTTTGGTTTCAAAACGCAAGAGCCAAATTCAGAAGGAACCTTTTGCGGCAGGAGAATGGGGGTGTCGATAAAGCTGATGGCACCTCACTTCCGGCACCGCCCTCAGCAGACAGCGGCGCACTCACTCCACCCGGCACTGCGACCACTTTAACAGACCTGACCAATCCCACTATCACTGTAGTGACATCAGTGACCTCTAACTTGGACAGCCACGAATCCGGGAGCCCCTCACAAACTACCTTAACGAACCTTTTCTAACATTTCAGTTTTTTTTTTTTATTTTTAATTCTTACTCTTCTTCTTTATTATTATTATTATAATTATTATTTTTATTATTTTCAAGCCTTTTTTTTTTAAAATAACAAACCCACAAAATATTTGGGAAGATAAACAGCTTGATGTGTAGCATCTGCAGCCACTTGGCAAATGAGTTTGAAGTAATATGTTGCTATAATAAATGAACATCTATTGTTGTTAAATTGTACTCAAATTTTTTTAAATTCATCAAATAACTGAAGAGAAGGTTATGAATCATTCTAATAAGTGCCTCTTAAAATTGTATGTTACTTATTTCCAGAACCTTGAAAAAAATGATTACTACCACACACACACACAAAAAAGAAGATTCTTTTCCCTCCTTGATAACCAGATAAAAATCAGTTTAATTATAGCCAAAAGAATGCTATTTCAGGATTGTATGTTCACTCACAGCATTTAAGAACCCCAAATTTCATTTTATTTTCATAATGCATCTAAAAGTTTTGTATGATTTATTTTTTAAATGTTGAAAAATAAATCCAAACTGAATTAAACTCATCATTGAAACAGTCAGACTGCAAGTGCTGGTGCTTTTTTCTAATGCATTAGTCACGAGCCTGACCCTCCCCGAGCACTGGGGAGTCTCACTGGGATAGCTAAACGTTCCTCTGCCAGTTCTTCACCCAGCTGGGACGTCCTTGGCCACGACTGAAAGCTATGCCTGGATGGAGGGCTTGGAGAGAGAGACCCAGTGATGAGAGTGCATGTGGGTGAGGGTGGCAGGATCAGGCTGTTGGTCTCCAAATTTGTGTCCTGTACATTAAGGAGGCAAGATCCGGAAAATGCCCTCCAGGGTGAACTCACTCCTATAAGGATATTATTCAAGTAATAACAGCAGAATAACAACTCAAGTGAGGAGTCCTACTGTTCTGAAATATCGCGCAGGGAGGGTTCTTCATTTTTGTCTGTCAAGCAGCTCTGATTTGGAATTAAAAAAAATAAGTGCAGCTCAATACATGGCCTCAATGCCGTACCATTAAAGCAAGCAGGAGATTGCCCAGCTACTTTAGTGAGCACAGAAATAATTTCCAAGAAGTATGCGTGTGTACTATTAAAATGAGTTTTGGATAACTCATACTTATTTTTGGAGGGAAATGGAAATAAGCAAAATATAATTTATTAAGATGTTTAGGAAAAATATTTCAGTACAATTTATTCATTACTATTTTGAATTTTCTTTAGGTGTTTCTTGAGATTGTATCGGACACTTTGTTTAACACATGAACTTAAAATCTTTAGTTCATTAATATCTATAACATTAACTTTTTAAACTTTGTATAAAAGAAAAAAAACAGCAAAAATTCTTACAAAAATGGGAATTGGCAGTGAAAAATTTTAAAGCAGATAAACTCAGAAGCCTTGTGGATGCTGATCTGAATACATTTCTTAGTTTACAATAGTGATCTTTCTTTTTTTAATTTTATTTAAGCTAAAAGTCTGAATGGTCTGGGCAGTGGTGAATGTTCATTTGTATCCTTTTATTGTAGTTGAACACCAATTAGATTGTGGAGAGTCTCAGAAACAAAACCGAACAAAAACCAGTCAAGATCTATGTCTTGCTTTTAGTGGATTGTTAAGAATAACTTTGCACATATACCCCACTTTTTAGACACCATCAAATCTCTTTTTTGGTGGTCAAAGTGGCTATTTAATATATTTTAAAGGTGTCCTTTTTGGCTGTATAAATGTGTGGTTACATATTGACAGTTCACTGCCCACATTAAAGTGCATTATTGTAATTTTTGCTCAGGGTTTTTAGAAAATTAGCACAGAAAAGTAGCTTATTTTTAAAAAAAAGATGATGGAAGAGATGTTAACACTGTAATAGAAGAAAGGTGTGTTTGCCATTATATATTTAGCAAGTATGGTTATCATCTTCTACGGATATTAAATCTTGACTTTTCCTATTTCTATTACCTTATGGGCATTTACCACTAACCAGACCAAACGACCTTGGTAAGGCTGAGATCTTTATTAATACACTTTTACAGGTAAAAATATTGATACTTATAAATTTTGTTCTTTGACAGAACAATATATGGTACTAGAGATCTACTTTATTAAGTAGACTAATTAAAACTCAGTTCTACTATGTGCCTTATGATATACCTTGGGAGTAAGTTTGTGAAAAATCAGGATATATGTGTTGTTTGTTAAATTAACTGTTTTAAGCCCTTTTGACACCTCACTAGTTTTGTACTGTTTTACCTCTTATTTCTGAAACTCTTTTTATGGTGTATCCTGTTAGAGGGGACAAACATGTCATAGAAAGCAGTTGTGCACTCTTTCAGATATAGTTGATAAATCCAATAATCTTATATATTGAGCTTCGTGTTTATAGTACAGTAAGTGGTCTAGCAAAATTGTCCATGTTTCTTTGTTTATTGATAAATGCATTGTATAGAAACTATTTCCCCTAAATATTTATGGACCAAACAATTGTGATATATCCTATTAAATTTGTGTGAATAAACCATTTTGAATCTAAGGAGTTTTATTTCCCATCAGTTTTTTTTTTTTTTTTTTTTTTTTTTTTTTTTTTTTTTTTTTTTTTTTTTTTTAATTTAAAGTCTACATGTACCAGTGTGTCTCTTTGCTTTTATGGTACCTGTGAACAATTGGTATTAAACACAGAAACACGGCCTTTTAAATATTTTAAAATATGGTTCCTTCTTAGGTTTTCAATTTCTTCATATTCAATGTATATGCTACTGCTGGTGCAATTTAGATTTTAGCCTTTTAACCCCCTTTATTGAACATGCAAAGTAATGCCCCAATGATTTGATACTGAAACCCTGTCTTAGACTTCTAAAAAAGCCAGAAAACTAGCAGCTAAAGTAATTGCATGACAAATATAACCTAAATAATATGATGAAATGAATCAAGATTTAATGCTAGGTATATTGAACACAAAATAGAATTGCAGACCCTGAAAAGCCAGGTTGCTCTGTAGTTTAATAAATTGTCACTATGATTTCTTTCAGGGAGAACAAATCATGGGGCATTACAGCCAAACATCCCGACGTTTGAAAATTCCCTAAAGTATTAAAAGAAGGGGAAAAGTTTGATCGGAAATCCACTGCAGTGAAGACAAAGACAATATTAGGTTATGATAATCATACATTTAAAAATCTATTGAGCCAAAAAATAAAAATAAAAGACTTGATGTCATTTCCTGAATGTTAACAAAACATATGTTATTTTATGGTGTCTAATTAACAGAACTGAAGGCTTCAACAAATTGTGTGGTATTAAAAACAAATTTAGAGAAACTGTATAAAACCAGAGCAACCTGGCAGCAATCTACCCAGCCCATATTCGAAGAAAACTTTTCTTTAAAAAAAAAAATCACATTTGTCAAGCACAAGTACTTGTAAAATAAAACCTGAGTGCATTCATTCCACTTGCTTGCTAATGTGTACTAGTCATATCTGTTAAATGGATTTTTGTAAATTCAAAGAGAACTTTTCACTCATTCGAGATCATAGGAATCAAAACCCAGTAACTTTAGTCCTATTGTTTCTGAATTCTTTTATTTTTAAATGAGACAAATCTGCATGCACTTTTCCATCTGTCACATATAGTGTACATTTCTGTATGATGAATTTCTCTTTGATGTTTCTTGTATAATAGCTTTCATTAATAAACATTTTATTTGATGCAAACATAGTTAACTTTATGTAAACACATAGCTAATTGTTCCAACTAATTTAAACTTTTCTTTTGAAAAGAAGCAGTACAGTGCAGTTCCAATATGTTATATATATCTAAAACCACAAAGAATGAGGTAGCAATACTGTTGCACAGTGTAAAATTATTTCCTTTGGTGTTTTTAATTTTTTAACTTCTTGTATAAAACTGACATGTTTTTAAAAAAAAATTCCCATCAGCATCAACAATAAAACAATCCCCAAATTCTTCATCAATATAAGAAAACATAAACAGTACAGTATGTAAAATCCTCAATGACTTTTAGAATATAAGGATATAATTTGTGGATCCCTGAGCTGTTTACATGGTCACTATGCAATGAGCAAGTATGTTACAAAAAGTTGGTCCTAAGATTTCCAGCCCAAATCACAGATGATTTTTACAAGCCAACAAGCAAGTGTAACAATAACCAATTCTTAGTAATGAGGTTTTGTAATTGTTAAGCAACTATTTGCAGAAAGATTTTTTAAAATATATTCCTATTTAGCTGTATAGCCAAAGCGTATGTTAAACAAATTAACATATAAAAGACTTGCCAGAAAATCTTTCATTAAGATGACATTTTTATTATATACTAATGAACCCTGTGTAAACAATGTAACTTTTATGAATTATGGACATTAAATATTTCACTTACGTGTATCCTCAGCATTTTGCATGTTTTCTTAAACTTTTTCAGTTTCTGAATTCTAAAAGGAAAAACCATACAATTATTAACAACATAACACAAAGTTCCGTACAGATTACTGCAGCGATCTCTGGAAACTGGTAACCAAGAGTGTTCTAGCAGCAATAAAAAGGTATCATTTATTGGTGGCAATTATGGGAAGCATTGTTTAAACAACAGTTTTATAGTACGTTGTAAAGTTCTATTGAAAAAGGTTAGCATGGTGGACTTAATTCAAATCAGCTTGATCAGAAATTTAAGTATATTGTGAAATTCTTAAACCGAGCCTTATGCGTATTTATTACTGCGAAAGTAAGTAAATGTAGGAAAGCAATTATTCGTGTCACAGCCATAATGTGGTTTCCCCCTGTTGTCTGTAGGAAAATATTACAAATGCTAATTAATCAAATCAGTACAGAACTTGGTGGTGTTTAAGGCCAAGAAAAAAACCTATGTATGTACTGTAATTTTTCTTTTGTAAATCACTGCATCCTTTAACAAGTTGGATTCCTTCTCCCCTGATTTAATACTTAGAGACATATTTCTAGTCTAAATTATTGTCTGTGTGCTGCTTGTTTCACCTGATTTAAATTAGAAAAATAAGTAAGTTAAATGCTCCTGGTGAAATACTAGCTCCGCTGAAGTCCATGGCAAAATCATTACTGATTAAAGCAAAACCAGGAAAATTTTATTTCTCTGTGTCTGATTAGAAACATTAAGGTTTGATTTTTCTTAACAACACTATGCTTTGTTTGGAGATAGTCCTGTACATAGTGCTCTGATTGACCTGACTAGTTGCATTAGCAAATCTAAATTTTTTGAAAGATAAAGATCTGTCTCCTGAATTAAGAGAGTAAACATATTGAAAGGGCAGCATTACATGAGAAGGAAAAGAAAGGAATAATTTCAGAGAAGATTTGAGAGAATGCAAGACAAATTTAGGTTTTCAGGACTGCCACAAGTGAGAAATGTATTTGGGGTCTTTCTAGTGGGTACATATCCACGTCCAGAGACAGCATTTCTTTGCACTCCTGTTCTTGAAAAAGAAGTCAAATTGTGCGGTCCTAGAACATCTTACTCAGAATTACTCAGCAGAGAAATGGCTTGCAGGACCAGGTCAAATGACAGAAGGCTGACATCACAGCCCACTGAAATTGATGAATATTCTCTCTCTGATTCTGTGGGCTTTGAGCCAGGAGCTGAATGAACATGGAGATTAAATTACTCTCTTGTCTCTAAAGAAAGCATAACCTTCAGAATGAGACAGAATATATAGGACAGCCATGCCGCTCTGTGCTTTGGACTTCATTCTTCAGAGCTGCTAATCCAAGCACCTGGCACATGCATTAAATTGACTTAAAAATATTTCTTTCTCCTTCACCCAAATACAGGACACAAATTATACTACTGGAATTTCCAGAAGCTACTATAGTGTCGGAGACTTTATTCAGTTATTCTGCAATGTTGAACAATTCTTCTGCGCTTCTCACTTGACACAGACTTATCTCGACACATACCTATATACATATCCTTGTCTTGCCTTCAGATAACCAGTACTTTCATATTTATTTAAGTCATTCAAACCTATCGGAAGTAACTCTCCATGCTTACATGTTCTAGCAAAGGCAGTTGTCATAATTTTTGTCTTGATATTCCTCTGCAGGAAAACATTTTTCTGGAGCAGTTTTTATGTTATGAATTCATACTTTTGTATGTTTTTTTTCTTTTCATAGCTTTGGACCAAAAAAATGTAGTGCTTGAAACATCTAAGGGTACAGATTATTTTGCCAGCTTTTCTTGTAATATCTAGAAAAACAAACCTACTGCAATCACTGAATTCGTGTCTTGTATGTTACTGTAAGAGTATTCTCCTCTACAAATTTATTTTATCACAACAACTGATATAAAATACATTCAATTCTAATTTTAATTAATTTGATTAATATTAGAAATGATAGCTTTTTAGCTGCACTTGTTTCTGGCTCAGGTGTGCTTCTGTTTTTGGAAATGGGATTGTGAGCAAGCGTCCTTTGAAATTTCTGGTATTTGCTACTGCTAGGAGCAGAGGGCTAGATTGAAGGTCTGATCTAGCTTGGCAAAAACTAGTGTTATTTTCCAGTTTGTCCTCTTTTCAAATTGGTCTTTAACAGAGGATAAAAATACTGTCAATAATTATTTTACTGCTAGAAAATAAAGTTTAGATATGCTTCCCTTTTGCATAAACAGTTATATACTTCTGTATAGATTTCTGAGTCGGAACAGATGCACAGTGTTTTGAATCTGTGAGACTGCTCCATATAGCAAATAAATAATAAGGGAAAGAACAAGCTAAGGAATGGTTATCAGACTGCAAATACAAGTGGACACTGGTAGTTTTCTGTTTATCATCCTATGAATCTTTATTTCACCATTTTCCTTGAGGAATTTGGACTTACCTGAGAGTAAACTATCAAGTAGGTTGTTGTTGCCACAAGCATCTTAATCCCACAACTGAGAGGCAATAGAGAACCATCTGTAGCAAGAATTTTTCAGGAATAATTATCCATCAAAATAACAAAATGTTGTCCAATACCCTAAAATCGGTAAAATAAAATGCAGCATCAGGAAAGCTGAGATTTCTATTACTATTATATCTTTAGACATAAACATATATAGGCTCATGATTTCTGTTTAATTCATAGAGGATAATTAACTTTACCAAACAAATACATATCCCAAGTATACAACAAGGAGCCACGCATGTAGTGTCTGTAGGGACAGTAAGGTAAGTTTAGAAAGTAAACAAATTGGCAGCCTAGAGGTGAATACTTTTCATATGCAAAAATAATTGCATAATTACTGCTTGGGCTGCAGCCACAAGTGTTAGACAATACCGCTAATTTTCTTTTCTGGCTGTCCAGCAGAGTATTTTTTGACTTTATAAGAAAAAGTGGGCTACAGAAAAGCAAGTTAAATGGACACTGTAAAGTGCATGAATGGGATTGTGTGCCTTTTATGTGCCTGCTAGCACATTTGATATGAAATGCTGCTGCATTGAGGCTCTGAATATCAGTCTTAAAGATGCTAGTGCTTTCTTTCTGCTTCTTTATCTGAAGATGCCTTGCTTCTTGTATATGAGGCTACATAGACAAGCTTTAGCTACATTAGCTGAAGTAATACCCTACTCTGTTTTGCCAAAACTTTTCTTAATAATCAAACCCTTGGACAGATATGTTTTTGTGAATCTGGCAGGAAGAAATTAAGAGGTTAAAGCTGCTGCTGTTTGTTACGAGCTGTTAGAAATGGTTTATCTGCCCAGGAGTGCTTTCCACATACAGAAATGTTAGAACTGTCCTAAGTAAATCCATTTCTTCTGCTATTTAACCTGTAACAGAGCACTAACATAACACTAAATACATAGTGATCAGGAGTTCAAAACACTAATTTTAAACCACTGCTGTTGTTGTGGATGGATCCAAATCGAGAAGCTCTCCAAATCACAATTTACCACTAAACCAGTAGCATTAAAAGACTATATGACTCAGCGTGCTCAGATCTTTTATAAATAACATCCAGATCCTGAGATCTTTTGCCCTATTGTCTTATAATAGCAACAGATTAAAACTGGAGAACTGAAAAGTATGGCTGTGTCCTTGAACCTATTCAAACTGTCTAAATTCAACATATATCCAGAATAGACTGTTGAATTCTGGTGAAATCTGGAGTTTTTGATTAAATTTACTTACTCATTTGGATCTGTCTGAAACAGAGGAATAGTATTTTAATGGTTTATCAGACTTTCTGGTCTCTAGCAAAACTGGAAAATGAAGTAATGTATAACCTCAGTGAAAAAACAATTTTATAGAATTAAGATTCAGTTCAGAACAGTTCTAAAAATGTCCAGAGGGTTTGTTGTTGTTGTTGTTGTTGTTTATTTGTTTGTTTTTATAAGAGAAAAGTAACAGGGAAAACCATTTTTTGGAAACATGCTCTCCAATAACTAGTTTTCAAAAGCCTCTCCCTTCAGCCTCTCAAGAATTTTGCCATTAAATTAAATAACATTTCATTATGAAAACTTCTTACTTCAAGCCAGCTGAATCCTCCAGTCTCTTTTACTACTTTTTTTTCAGTATCTTTGAACATTTTTGTTTCCTCTGTATTATTTTTTTCCCATGTAAAGCCAATCCATGCCAGATCGCACAGGCAGCCTTACCAGCACAGCGTGCATTTGCTTATGAGATCCTTCAGCAGGTATGAATTCTAGGGCTGAACACCTTCCTCCCAGCTACTTTCTTCAAGCAACTTTTATTCCTTCTGTTAATTCTCGGGCCTACATGGTGCCAGTCAACAGGCCTGTCAGGCTGAGGGCACTAACAGGTCCTGAGCAGCCCCACCTGGGCCCCCACCACCCACAGCCTAGGACACCATTTAGGCTCAGCCCTAAGGCCCTCCCTTTCCTCCAGGCTGTGCTGTACCTCAGCCTGCCTCCAGGCCTGCCTCCAGCTGGGTTGCTTGGTGGCTCAGCTCTGTCCCCAGGCTGCCCATGGACCCTTGGGCAAGGTGGGCTTTTGGTAAGAAAAGGAATACTTCATGATTTGGTCAATCTTTTTCCTCCATGGCTCTGTTTTGCAGCTGGGGTTCCTCCACCCTTCCTCCTAGCATGAAGTTAAGGATGCCTGTTAGAGGTGCTTAGAAAATAAAAGCTGAGGCACAATCGTGGCCTGGCAGGTCCCTGTCGCTCTTTGTGCCGCTTGTGGCACCCCCAGCTCTCCCTTGGCACGGTGCTGGGTCAGTCACATGCAGGCTGGGCCCATGCCCTGTGGGACTCCTCCATGTTGGCTGTGCAAGAAGTGGTGGCTTCCACAGGGCCTGCGGGCACCTTCCCTTTGTATACACCCCACCTTCTGACAGCCTGAAACTGCTTTTTGGGGAGGGGAAGGCATGGGCCTGGGAGCCTTGGGTGGGGGAAGGGATGAAATCCCTACCCTGGCACTTGGGGCAAATGTGCTCTGGCTTCAGAGCTGCTAGGTGAAAAGAAGGATACTTATATTTACGTGCACAGAGCCTGCGTTGTGATGGTGGGCTGCAGGAATTCAGTCAGGCTGCTAGCCTTGTGCCGTCCTGTGCAACACACTGCAATGCGAATGGGCAGCAGAACCCTGATAAGAAAAACTAATTTAAGCTCCTCTTTCTACTTCCAACTTGCATCCATATGCTACAGTCCTGGTTGTGGAAACATTTATGCATGTCTTTAACTTCCTTATCCTGTGTGATACCACTGAAATGTATTTAAATGGAATTATTTGCAGTACTGAACTTAACTGGAGGCATAAACCAATAAAATCAGAATTTAGTGTATAATTTATACCAACTCTGTTTCCTTTTAAAAGACTTTAAAGATTTTTTCAGGTATGTTAGTAGAGTGCTAGTGAAATATCCCTATAGCTGCAAATTTTTCCTTGTTTGTTGTCAGTTGCTTATATTTGCTTAGGAATTAGCATTAGAATGAATGGAAGCAGTTGGATTAACGGTCAAGAGTACAAATGGTTAAAGGGTGAAACTATAATTTGAATATTTTGCAAATATGTCTTTGCCATATATGAAATACATTCTGTGCATATGTTATTATTTTGCTGACTGGCATGGAATGAAAAGGCCTACTTTTGGTATTTCAGGTTACAGCAGATGTTATTTCTTCTGTGCTTCTAAATTATGATACTTAATATTCAGCACAACTTTAAAGTAGCTATATAAGAGATAGAGATAGCAATAAAGCATGCCCAGATTTTGGTTTTTACTGCCAATGTATAAATACAAAGCAATGGAGATTTGGTTTGTGTCTGAGCCATGAGGAGGATAAGCAAGAACCAGCCTGGGCAGCTTTCAGAAAGCCATGGAAAAAAGTTGTTTCAAACTCAAGCCAATATTTCTAGGTTTTCTTGATCCCAGTTTCCTTGCTCACAAATGAAAGTGGTTTCATGCTCCTTCCCTCTAGGTAAAAACATTCAGGCAACCCAAAGCCTGAAGAGGAAAGGAGAGGAGAATCCAATGATGTTTTCACAACCATGCTACCAGTACTTAAAACCCCGTTCCACCCTCCTTGCATGGTTCCACATGGTCACCTCAGTAGGATAATAGTTTGCCCAGAGCATAAATCCCCTTGTGTGGTGACTGTCAATTGACTCCAACTGTAAAATGCAGTGAGAGCAAACGCAGTGGTGGGAACACATGCCGGTATCCGCATCACTGCTCCCCTGCTCGGTGCTGATGCTGACATGTGTCAGAACGGAGGCTGCCATTTCCTCTCTGGCTAATAGGGGAGTATGTCCTAGGGTGGTTCTTCACCTGTAGTGCTAATAGCAGCCCTGTTCAGAGAGGTTTCTTTTCAGATCCTCCAGAAAGCTGTTATTTTTTTCTCCATCCTGAGTAACACTGTTTGGATAGCTGATCAGTTACTATTGTCAAAAGGCAGAATACTACTGTGGCCATATAATATATCAATTTGTAATGTTCTTTTTGCACTGTGCCATGTACAGATGAAATTCAGAATGTGTGGTTTGAATCCTCTGCGGACATAGTCTGACCCTAATCCATGGTAAACTTTGATCATCTATTATTTAGTATCAAAATGGGGAATAGCAATAGAAGACTAAACAGGTAAATATCTGTGTCTTCCCCAGAAGGAAGTGCTGTAATGTTGTGCACTTAAACTCAAACAACGGCATGTAATGAACTGAAGAGTTCATGGGATCAGCTCTTTAGAAGATAGTGCTGTCCAGTGTGCAAATTCTTTTGTAGTGAATGTCAGCTAACTGACCTTACACATACTGGTGCCACTCCTCTGTCTTTAAATAAGTTAGGCAATGATTACACTTGAGCAACTTTCAAGACAAGCAGACCTCTAGACTCCAAACTGCAGAGTCTCTGTGATCCTCATTCATGTGCCCTGATTTTGCACTACAACCTGTTTGAAATGGAAATATGATCATAGGTGAGTGTTTAGTTACACACATGGAGCAAATGATTGGAATTATTCAATATTATTTGCAGCAGCCCTCAAGTTCAGCAGCCTGTCAGAGGGAGTGCAACAGGCGTTAACCAGGTGTCTGTGTATTGCCCTTAAGAGCAAGGAACAGTGGCAGTACTCCCAGTGATCCTGGAGAACCCTTCCCTGCATGTAGGTATTTCTGTGCTACTGCTGCAGTATGTGTATTATCATTAGTTTGGCATTAGTGAAAGTGAAATCCAGTATACAGCACTGGGAAATAGGAATCCAAAGTTTCTTACAAATGCTTTGCATGATGACAAATGTAACATACATAAAATTATTATTAGACTATTATATGATTTGTTCCCTGTGCACTGATATCATGCTACTATTTTCTGATGGACTTATTTATGTGACCAGAACACTCAGTATGCAGATGCTGCTGTAAATAAGGGTGGTAGGCAGATACACTGTATGACATACGAACTCTAACCACCTATCTAATAGCATCTTTCTTCAGAGACTACTTCTGCTTCAGCTCTGGATCTTGAAACACTTTTTCTTATTTTACCTGTACCTGTAATTGTATCACTTCAGTGGAGTTTTGCCCAAATTCACACTGGAATTGCGAACAGGATCAAAGTCTGTGGTGTAATTAAACCCATCCCACTCACAAGAATTCAATCTCTTCTGAAAGCTACTTTATATATAAAATGAGTTTGCTAGTCATCTGTTTCCCATTATCTCTGCTTTGAGACCTATATGTGAGGAAACATTAAGTAAAAGAATTTTATTAGACACTTTTAAACTACATAAGAAAATTGAGAAAGTATTCAACAAGTAGGGCAGTAGGTTAAGTGAACTAGCTGTACCCAAGGTAGCATTTGCACCTTAGATCATATGGTGTGACACTGAGGCTGCACAATTTCAGATTTATCCAGCTGTGTGGTAATAGGTTAAACTTTGACTTGGTAGCCAAAGATGACAGATTTGCTCTGGAACCTAAACCTTGGGCCCTGTGACTGTCAGCTATTCTCTCTGAACATTTGCTTTCTCCAGAAGTCATTCTGAAGACACTGTTGATCACTAACTATATCTACAAAATGACTGTGCAAATGTGTGATGGTATTCTTGCAAAAATGCTACTGCATGCTTGGAATTAAAGCAGTAGCATTGGCGTCGTATGCTGCATGGACTGCTAAAGCCATTTTCCATGTTAATTCTACATTTTGAACTTTCTGCATTTAGTGAATCTTAATGTTGCTCACATTTCTATATAGTTGCTTGATGATACAGGTGTTCGGAGCAACCATAAAAGCTTCATGCTTCTGTATGCCTCTTAGTCCTATAAATGTGGTTAGATGCAAGTTTTTCTGTGCTCTACTAGGAGGATTTGTCATTTAAAATGCCAGTAAAATTTTTGGATGTAGCAAAAGGACTATAGCTTTCTGTACCTTAATTTTTCAGAAATATTTATCTTGTATTGGCATGGGAAAAAAGTCCAATTGGCCAAAGTCAGGCCAAAGTGTAAGAAAATGAAACATAGTGGGGAATGTAGGTAATTAGAATGATGCACCATAATCTATACTTATTAATAAATTGAAAAATCACAGCTTCATGTGACATGGTAGAACTTTATCTGATTATCAGCAACAACATATTTACAAGTAAGAATTATGATTTTTTTAAAACATTTTTAAGAACAGTAAAACTGTTTTAACAAATGTGCTAGCACACTGGCAAGTAAGCTACTGTTTCCTGTGGTTTTGTACTTTATACATCCTCCTCTAAAATATGGCCAAAGGCCTTTCTTAATAAAACAAATTGCGTTTGGAACTAATTTCTAGCTGATTAGTATCTCCAGAGTTCTCCATTCAGTCAATGGCTACGTACCAGTACATACTGGCAACTGGCAAATACTTTCTTTGCAAAGAGTAAAGCCTTCTCTATTTTGTTTTGGTCAAACTGTACATTTGAAATAGCAATAACAAGACTATAACAACTTACATGATTCAGGATTGAGTTCATTCTCTTTCAAAGGGTCTAATCCTGTAAAGTACCAGACAGATAAATTTCTGTGGAAGCCAAAGCTACTCAATTATCTTCTTTAAAAGCAGGATAGGAAATGTATTAAATTTTCATCTAATATCTGGCCAGCATTCTATTTTCAAAAAACCTTTGCTTTATGATTTTTAGCCTTTCTTGGGGATCAAAATAAGATAGTGTCTATCTTCTGTTTTTAAATGAAAATTTAATGGGGAATTTGAGTTTAGAGGAAAATAGAGCTCCCATCTCTGTTAGTCTTCAGGCAGTAGCGTAACACTACTACTAATTGTGGTGGCATAGGAAGGCTTTAATAGCAGTCATTTCTCATAACTGAAGGAGTACATCTGAGCACACAACCACCCTTCATTAGCACCTTTTTAATAATTTCAGTGCCTGCAGGTCAGCTTATTTTGCATTGCTCCATTAGAAGTGATGGATCCATATTGAAGACAATGGTCTGCAGCTTTATAAAATTTTTTTAAAAATCAGTTCTTTATCAGCTTACTATAAATAGGCAACACAGTGTAGGTGACTAAAGGAAAAAAAAAAATCTATCTCTTATTTCTTCATCAATGAGAACTAAGGCCTCTCTGCCACTAGAGGGTGAGACAACTACAAATCAAATACTTAAGTCTTAGTCATTCCTGTAGAGGGTACAAATGCAAGTTAACATGCAGACAGGACCTTGGTTATTCATATTTAGGAGAGAAGGATGCATACCATGGGCATAGCAAGTACTCAATGCTTAAAGCCAGAGCTACAAAGAAATATGGGAACAATCTGTGATAATGAACAACGGTGGAACAAAACTCACTATCTAGACAATAGATTTTTGGGCCTTGGGAGGCAGTTACAAAAAATAAATTCTGATATTGAATCAAGGACTGAATCAAACTGTTCTGCTCCAAGAAAGAACTACTTCTGGCTTAAAATGTCATCCTTTTACTAAAAAATCTGAAAAAAGGTCTAGCTTCCTGAGTGAAGATTTTCTTACTTGCTGTTTTGTAGTTCTTTGATTTTTCTAGTATTTCTTTCCTCTTACTACAAGATGGTCTGATGCAGTTGCCCTGGTGTGTCTTTCAAAACTGCGAATTAATTGCTTAGTGTAGCTTAATGCGGCTACGCATCTTGTCCTGTCGGAAAGTACTAATTCTTACTAACATGTCCAATGTTTCTTGAATAAACATTTTACAAATAAGGCATGTTTTGATGCCTGCAGAATCTCTTAGAAGATCCTTTTCTCTGAAGATTTCCCTAACTCACAAAGAAAATATGCCATTCACACTTCAATTTATAAAAGCTACTCTCAAATCAGAGATTTAACAAATCAATATGATGTTTTTTCAGGAACAGTATTTCCTGATTTAAAACAAAAATAGTCCCACAGGGTACTGTAACATCAAGTAATTATTTTCTTTTTTGTTCTTGCAAAGCGCTCTGAAGAATTCTGTCTTTAAATATGTTTTGACAATGCCTGATGCCTTGTTACTCTGTTGCTTCAATAATCTGATGGTCCAAATTCAACTTCCCTTTTTCCTGAAGAAAGACCTTGATATTGAGTTTGTATAAAAAACCAAACCAAAACAAAAAAACCTTCAAAGGGCATGTATGGGATCAGAAGAAACAAAACTTTGAGTCACTAAGTGGTAGTAAAAGAAGACGCAAAAGAGAAGAAAATATTAAATACTGCAGAAGAAAATGCTAAGTGTCATAGATCTAAACTATGCCTGGGAGACTTCAGTAACTTATTCAACTTACCTTAAATGAAGGACAATGTGACAAGAATTACAGTGAAATTTTGAGATTCTAGTCTGGTTAGAAAAGGGCAACATAAATCTTTGTTTAGGGAATTACAACTTCATGCTACGGAACGATCAAATTTTTTGGGAAGCTTTTGTGTTTATCAACAGCATTTAAATTTTAGGGAAGCTAGCTGTTGATTTTGAAGTTACATGTAGGATTTTGCGTTTTCTGGCCTAAAAACTTTGCATGCCCAGGCTTAGCTGCATGCCCAGATTTTGTTGGCTGCATACTTAAAGCATAAAACCAGTCTTTATTGAACCTTGTTGAAATAAATAGGGTTTAAGAACATATTAAACTAATGTTAAATAAAAACTCACTCTGCTGTTTATACTGGTTTACTCATGGTTCTTGTATAATATTTGCATAATTTCAGAGAAGCTATAGAATGATTTTCTTGTTTAAAAAAGGTGTTGTTAGAGCAATGAATGCTTGCTATTCTTTATTTTTTGAGCATTTTAACTGAAAGGAAACAAATGATGACATTCCCTTGTGTTGACATTAAAAATCCCTGGCCCCTTTCTATGGGCTCTTTTCTTTTAGTGTCCTAAATACCATAGAAGTAATAGAGCGTTTACAGTTGGAGGCAATGATTGCTTTCTTCATTTCAGAAGAGATTTTGAACTCTATCAAATAATTTTAACCCTCAAACCTATTCAAAAGCTTTACTGGGAGGTACAAATGAAATCACACAGAACAATCAGTTAGAATATAGTTTTGCTACTCTGAATGTCACATGAAAAGCATGAAGTGCTAAAAGCATTTTTTATTACAACACTAGCATATTTAGCACTGTTCCTTATTCTACATAGTCTTCAACATCTTTCTGTTTAGTGATTTCTATAGGATTTGCTGTTATCCAGACATTTTGCAAGAATACATCCCAAACCATTTTTTTTTCTGGACAATAGAACATAGCTGTTATAGTTGGGAAAACTGGAAATCTGTCTGTCTTTTATCTCCTTCCATTTCAGCAACAATACTAGATATTAGTTGCCTACTAGTTTCTAAGGCTCAGAGCCAGACCTGATGCCAAATTTAATGACTAAACTTATGATAAATTCAATAACATTCATTATTAGTCTCAAACTCCTGTTAGCAGAAAGGCTCTTTCTGTTGAGATGCAAGAGCCATGATTTGATTTTAAGGAAAAACTTCCGGTAAAAAGCCTGGTCCTTGTTTCAATTTCTAAGGCATTGCTGCTATGTCTCCCTAGGATCAAAATGCCAGAGGCTGAAACTACATGTCTGTATGACACTTGAAAATAGTGTTAGGGGAGGGTTGGTATGTTTAACTTGATTAATAGAAAAAAATAGTAAAATTCCTAGAAATGTCCATGTTAGCTGAAAGACCAATGCAAGAGGTACAAATAATGATTATACGAATATACAAATAACAATTAAGGAAGCTGGTGAGGGGTCTGGAGCACAAGTCTGATGAGAAGCAGTTGAGGGACTGGGGTTGTTTAGCCTGGAGAAGAGGAGGCTGAGGGGAGACCTGATCACCCCCTACAACTGCCTGACAGGAGGCTGTAGTGAGGTGGGTGTTGGTCTCTTCTCCCAAGTAACAAGTGATAGGATGGGAGGAAATGGCCTCAAGTTGCGCCAGAAGAGGTTTAGGTTGGATATTAGGAAAAATTTCTTGACTGAAAGGGTTGTCAAGCATTGGAACAGGCCACCCAGGGAAGTGGTCAAGTCCCCATCCCTGGAGGTATTTAAAAGACATGTAGATGAGGTGCTTAGAGACATGGTTTAGTAGTGGACAGGTATGGTTGGACTTGATCTTAAAGGTCTTTTCCAACCACATGATTCTATGAGAGAAGAGAATTCAGGCATGACTTGTTCTCTTCCAGTGATCTAATTTGGTTATTTGTGGTCGGCTCTTACACCGCTCACATGCACCTACTTGTACCTGAACAGAATGGCTACATTGCTGTAACAGAACTCTTCTAGGGTAAGCAATGGAGGGGCTTTGAGGCTACAGTAGAGGGAATGATCTCCACAAGCCCAGGCCTGGCTCTGTGAATGCTTATCTTTTCACCATACTATAGTTGGTGAAACCATAAGCTTCTGCATTTTTTCCAGCTTCTTTCAGACTAGTAACTAAATTAAAGCTGTTTATGTTTCCTTGCAGCACTTTTGCAGGCTAGCTAAGATAGGAAACAACCATATAAGTACCATTTTTCTTTCACTCAGTGTCCTCACCTGTGCAGAGCAGTTCCTCAGGCTCTCTTGCAACAGAAGTGTTTGTTGCTTCGGTGCCACTTCACTGCTCTGGGATTTGGGGAACTTTTCTTACCCTGCCTGAGCTCCTTCTCTTCTCTCTGTATGGCTTGGCCGACAGCTTTAGCTGATCTGACATTCCTTCCCATGGAAACATGAATGGGAATGGCAGGTAGCAGCACAGTGGTTATCTGTTGCTTCTTTTGTATGTGGCTGTCAGATAAAAGCTGAAAATGCTATTTTGCAAACACCACTTCCAGACAGGGTGTTACAGGACTGAACAAACAACCAGAAAAAGCCCCTTACCATCCATTTTTTGATACCTTCAAAATAAGGATACTTTTATTATACTTGTATGTTTTAGAGCTTGACAGTATTTTTAGGCCTGAAGAACTCAGTGATAAACATTTGAATTCATCATTCTAGCAGTTTTCAACTTTGAAACTAAATTATTTGTTTTAAAGTTTTAACATGGTCACGTGGTAACAGCATCTAACCAGCAGCTATGAAATGTCTAATGAATCAGGGGAGACTGGGAAATCTCAGTAAGCAAAAGATAATGACTGGGACAGCAGAGTGCAAACAGCAAAAACAGACAAGATGGGGGAGAGGAAGTCCAAAACCTTAGTTTTGACTTTATTGTATATTTTTGGATCGTTATAACATCACAAAGATCATGCCTGTCTTATAAACTCAATCTGAAAAGGTGTTACAGTGAGACTGTGATTTATGGAAGTGCCAGAAGAAAATAGGTGGTAAGACAGTGG
This sequence comes from Egretta garzetta, assembly GCF_000687185.1. Classification (NCBI taxonomy): domain Eukaryota; kingdom Metazoa; phylum Chordata; class Aves; order Pelecaniformes; family Ardeidae; genus Egretta; species Egretta garzetta. Next base: position 414,752 of record NW_009259308.1, read on the forward strand.
ACCAAATTCTAGCTGTGGTTGTACATGATGAATTGGTTACAGGAAGTTTAAAAACTTATTTTTACTCATTTGTTCTTTTGCTGTATGACACTAAAGCCCAACATACTTTTTTTGGTTCTCATTCTATTTTCTTTTTCCAGCCAAATCCAGCTCCAGGCAGAAGAAAGGTCTAAATAAGATAGTTTAGTAGAAGGAAAGCTTCTGGAGGGAAACCCTCCTACTATGAATCTGACACATTTATCTGCTTTTGTGGGAAAGGCATTATTTTTAAATTAAAATACCCCATCAAACTATTGACTATGAAATTTCGAGACAAATACACTTAATGGTCAAAATGCAGCCCCTTTATATTGTACACTAAGGCAAAATACAATGGCTTAGTAATTTTTTTGAAATCTACATGCAAGGAACTGTTTTATACTGCACTACCTTAGAGAACCGTCTACTGTGCAAGCTCGACTCAAACTTTAAAAATATTCCTGTTGCAGACTGTCAAGCTTTATTTCCACTTTTTGCTCATTTGGGGGAAAAAAACCCCTAAAATTTTTCATTATGTTGTAAGACACTGCAGTGTAAGTAGAAAGTGTATTCCTACTGTACAGACTAAAAGAACAAGTCATGCTAGTTTTGACACATGATGTATGTTTAATGTCTGAGGCCTATTTTTACAGAATTTATGGAATACTAAGGTATCTGCACCAAGGTTATTGAAGTTCATAATAACATGCAGCATCACAATGTTAATATAACTAATGAAACTATATATTGAACACTGCATACCCTATTATATACTTTATATAATCAATTCAATTCAAAATAATAACTGCACTGTTTAAGTATTTTGCAGTTTTTGCTGGAAACAGACTATACCTAATTAGGACACTATGGATGAAATGTTATTGTTTACTTATGATATATTGCTGGTGCATTTGGATAAGTCTTGGACTCTCATTGCGTATTAATGATGATAAGTTATAAAACATTTAGGAATATGGATAAGCAGGCTGTAAATACCAGATACATGGGCATAGTAGAAATGATGAGGGGGCACAGGTTAGAATGAACTCCCATCTACATGTGAAGCAGCACCGATCAACTTAACAGAAACAATGGATGCAGAAGTTACTAGGAGAGGGCAGGCACATGAAATAAATCTTACTTCCTTAGAGAACTTGTCCCAGACATTAAAATTCTATTAATCCTTTGTGATTCCTAATGGGTTTTGTAACAACAAACTCTGGCAGATTCTTTACTCATGAGGGTATATCCTATCATGCACTCAAGGAAGAAAACGTGCTAGCCCCATTATTGTAGTTACTGACTATTATTATTTAGTAAACACTCCAAGCACTGCAAGGAAATCAAGAGATGCAGTCCTGGTGCCAAGGACTTTCCATACTCAGGTACTGAACTTTGGTGTTCAGTGTTTGGTACCAGCCAGACGGATGTAAAGCACAGTATCTGACTCCAGCGGTTCTACATGAGATGGTACAAGAGATTTTTCTGCAATTTAGCCCTTGGAGTTTCCAAACAGCTAAGGCCATCTTTTGCCTTTATATGATGATAGCATGATCTATTTTTGCATAAAAAGGAATGACCTGTATATGTCTCGTGCAAGGAAAGTAGCAAGGCCTGTGATAGTAAGGAGTGCGAGGGAGGGAAGGAAAAGGAGCGAAGGGTGGCGGAACGCTGCTGTCTGTGGCATGACAAACAGGGAAAGGAGCAAAACCTACATACATGTGGTAGCTAAGACTGGAGAAGCAAACCAAATCATTTTCCCTGGATAATTCCAGAGAGCAACTCTGAAAAGAATGTTTTTTTTTCATACCCTAATGTGTAACTAAAGCGATTGTTTCAGAGATGTCTATTGCGGTATATTGAGAAGGAAAGTTTTTTTCCAAAAGTCTGAAGTGTTCTGTGCAAATCTTGGCAAAATTTTTATCTGTATAAAAGTATTATATGAATGCCTTTCTACAGTTCAGAAAAACTTTCAGGTAGACATGCTCTAGCTTCTTGAAAGGAAATATCTGCACAAACTCTGCTTCAGTGCACAGAACTACTTAGGGGCAGATGAGCTACAAAACGTATTGGTTTTTTATGCTGCATAGAGATTGAGAGTTATAAACAAAAATTATTGGCAGATCATGAGATCTGGGATCAGTATATTCTTTTTCATAACTACTAGCAATTGGGAGAACCTAAACATAATAAGGATAAAATAGTAACTCAATTAGTTGACTTCATTTTCATCTATGATTCATTCCATTTGGTAACACACTTTTACCAAATATGGGCATATCTGAGTTCTGTGTTTTGGAGGAAATGTGAACTGAGACAAATTTGTCATTTAAGTAACATTCAATGTTTTGAAGCAGTCAACATATGGCAATTAAAGGTGGCAAAAATAAAGGGTTTTTTTAGAGCAGTATAGTTTTGTAATAATGAAATTGGAGATAAGATTTTTTTCAGGGGGGAGTGACTTTCAGGCCTCTGAATGGTTAGAGAAAGAAAAGTATCATGGAGATGTTGGTAGGCTTCCCTTGTATCAAATCTTTCAAATGAATGAAGAAGCATAGAAGATTTAACTTAGAATATAAGTAGTGAAATATCTCATAATAATAAAGTATTACTGGCAGCTTTCTGCTGTGACCTACTGATGTCAAAGTGAATGATGGAGGTATCATACCAGATTTTAGAAATGAATGAAGGAAAAAACAAAGAAGTGGCAGTTAGAAATAGTTAATTTAAAGAATAAATTGATGTAGTTTTAGTGGATCTGCTGTAAATAATAAGTTTGATTAGGACTGCCTTCCTGTGTTAGGTGTCCTGGAATCCTTTTTTGGGAGGTGTAGACAGAGGTCGTGAAAGTCATAACTGAATAGAACAAAATGGGAAGGAATAGTAGTAGAGCAATCACCACTTTTAACTGCTGCAAAGTGTGCCCTGAATCTGTCAGCAGGATTTCTGTTTTTGTTTTTCAGAAGAAAAAGTATAGCAAACCAGATCAAACCTAACATTTTTTGTCTGGGTCCCCATCATTCACTAGAGGAAACGACAAACTCATTTTATGGGATTTTTATGGCTATCCCTTCCCCCCCTCTCAATTCTGTTTTATTCATTAATTGCAATTCTCAGTTTTTGTTCCAAGCTTCTTAAACCGGATTATCACCTTTTCATTCCAATATTCTCTCCTAGTTGCCTATAGTTATCACTACCTTTTTATAAGCGTCGATTTCATAACCTTTTGATCTGCTTTAGTACTTCACTACCCGTGCTTTATAACACAACCATAATTATTTTTCCTTATGAAGAAATTTAGTTTTGTTTTCAAGCTCCTGAAAACTTTTAATTTAAATGGCCTAAACATTCATTGAACTCTATGCCCATCTTACAAACACTGTTAGCTGTAGTTAAACCCAAGGTATTTTCAAGTTTTAAAATTCGATTTATAAAGGTTTATACAGGAGGAGTGGTTCATACAAGGTTGCAAATAGAAGTTTCAAAGAAGGGGAACATTTAAATGAAGAATCCCAGTTAAAAAAAAATTGAAACAATTTTGCAATTTAGAGCAGTAAAAAAAAGGAATCTATAAAGATAATAGGGTAATAGGAGCAAGACTGTGAAATGCTTTAAAAAAAAAAGTCATGTCCTACTGTGGGTTCAAATGGCTGACACGTGGCCATACGTTGTCAGTAGGGCTCTGTTACTTGTTTCTTGGCCATGCTATGATGTGGAAGTTCAGTATAATTAAGAGGGAATGTGACTTCATTAAAGATGCTATTTCTCAGCAATGACAGTAGATATTTATTTGCTTTAAGGTATAGATTCCCTTTTAACTTAAATGATCCAGGCACTATAGTTGTTCATGCTCCATTCTTCCATAGTGTTTTAGGCCTTATTAATGTCTTAGGCTAAATGTTCCCAACATTTTGGAGTAAGCCTTTTTCTTCTTTCTCCTTGCCCTTCTCCTTTCTTTTCCCCCATGCTGCAGATGGCTGTCTTGTGATTTGCCTTTTTTAGACTGAAAATAAAAGACAGTTTATAGTGGTACTGGATAGATTAAAGCTCTTCAATAAATCACATGAATGTGATCATTATAGCACCATTGTTCCTACCATATTAACATGGGTTTTCCAGTGAACTCCCAATAGAGGAATTAATGAAGAGACACTCTTATTTTTAAGATTTAACTCTTATGTATGAATGATGCTTAGTCTTAGGACTAAAATTTTGTTTAGAAGATTGGTGTTTGTGTTTCAATACAATATTGTCATGATTAAGCCATATCAAAGGGTTGAACACTAAACTTTGAACTTGACACAGCACAACTAAATCCTCACATCAACACTTGTCAATCACAGTATACAGTTTTTTAAGAGAAATACCACTGTAATCCATGGAAGATAGAGAAACATTTATCCAAAGACAAACTAAACCAGCAACTCCAGGAAATGGCTTTCGAAATATAATTATACCCAAAGGGAATAGACACATTCATTGGTACCTTATGCTTTATAAAGCCACAGGAGTTAACCATCAAATAATAGGTGCATTACCTGTCATGGCTTACTGCTTAATTATTATGTCTATTTGATAGGAATTGGAATTATACAGAAACAATGTTGAGTCTTAAGTGCTCTTGAACTTGAGATGAAATTGCATCTTCAGATCTCTGGTAAGAGTCTGGTTGGACTACCTTGTTACTAGCTGGTGACTAAGTTAGTGTAACATGCCTTTAGTACTAGATATGTTTATATTTGGGTTTCTGTTTACACTTTCTTGTGCTGCTGGATCTTTATCTCGATGTTCCCTTAGACTATGTATTTGCTTCTGATAAATTTCCTACAAATTAGGGTTGCAGTATATCGCTTATTAGTTTAATTTTTTGCCTTAATTCATGCAGTGTGTTGTCATTCAGGTTGTGAATAAAAATAAAGGCAGCTTGTTGCCTGGACCTACTTTTCTGTGCAAAATAATAAAATAAAGGCAAACAAAAGAGGAAAGGCAAATTGCCCTGAGAGAAACAACATCTGAATACTAATTTTTCAGAACATTGGTACTAACTGCAAGAATAGAAAAGAAAAATAAGAGTACTTTCTGAAGTCTTTCAAAAAAGGAGTTGCTTGGAAGATTTTTGGAAGTGAAAATTAAATTTGGCAGAAGATATGTAAGGCTCAGCTACCTGCTAAAACTTGTCAACTCTTAATTTTACATCTGTTGTTGATCACACTGCAGGACTTGATAATATGTTTATGATGGTGTCACAGCAATGGAAGAGGCAATGTTAAATTGTCATGTCTAGTCAAGTAGGGGGCTTGGTCTTTCATGTATATTTGATGACAAACAGTCCCACTGAAGCATAGCTGGTGTACTGCAGTATGTACCCTTACAGGAAGGACTTGTGTTTGGTTTTGTTATTCTTTGCTGCCTCAGGCACAAGCATCTATGATCTCTCAAGATTTTTTAAACAAAGTAGAATTACAATTATACAGACTTCTAACAAAACAGTAGTTTCATCTGTAATCCTGGTTTTGTCTTAAGGGTTATTATTTTGCATTTTGTTTAGCAACTGAATAAGAGAAGCCCTGCCAATAACTGCCAGGTACTGGCAAATAATTACTCAGTGTTCAGGTTAAGTAAAGACTTTGTGCATTATAAAATTATTTAGCAATTAAATTTCAAAATAGCATATGATCTATGTTGCTATCCTCAGGTTCCCTCCTTCCTCTTGCATGGTAAAACTTATTAAATTTAATTTAAAATGTACATTTATGTTTCCTTTGTAACTATTGGTCCCATTGACATTAGTATAGGAGATGCTACCACACTGCAGTAACTAAACATGAAAAGACTCCTCAATTACATTAAATATGAAAAATCAAGGTGAAACTTAACTTTAATAAAAGGCTTTGAATATTTATTATTGTTTTGCACCCTTAAGAAAAAACAAAAGTAGGTACACATTTTGGTTGCATACAGTAGGCCATTGTTTGTTACTTGTCTTTACTGAGCTATGCATATTCATGCTATACCTCCCAGTGGTTCAATATATGTTCATGTCGTTAGCTCCCCCAAAGATCTGCCTTAATTCTGTCTCGAGGGTTTCACTCCTAGCAGCAGGTTTGGAGCTAGAAAACTTTACACTATAAAGATTTTTCTGCTGTATATACTACAACTGTAAATATACATATAAACCATTTTTGGTGGTGAGGAAATATTAATCATATCTGTAGCTGTATTTTTGAATGACTTGGTAAGCTATTTCTGAGATCTTTTCTATTGTTTACTGAAGGGGAGTTTACCTGTTTAAAAATAAGAACCACCTGATTAGGAAAATGTATAGCTGAACTGCTCAGCAGATGAATTAACACAGTTAAATATTCTTTTGGAGAGTCACCAGAAATGCTTGAGTCTTCCAAGATTTTGTTTCTTAGCTTGCTAGCAAGTTTTCAATCTTGAGAAGGCATGTGGGGTTGTCATTGATTTTTACTGTGAAAATGTTTGTATAGAAATTGCTTTTGGAAAGGGAGAGCTGCACAATTTAGAGTGGTGGTAGTTCCCTTTGGCTCCATGTGATGACAATCCTTGAGTGAGAGTTGCAGCTTAGCTAAAATGATAATTGTCCTGAATTCACTGTCAGAAGAATAGCATATAAGTGCAAGTAAAGAAAAGTACAACTTTTCAAAGCACTTGGCACTGATAACACAGCTAAGAAGCAAATTCTCAAAGCCTGAGTGTCATCTGAACGTTCCTTGTTTGCCATTTTCTTCCCCAGAGGAGCTTCCAGGAAAAGGCAGTCAAATATTGGTGTGGAAGTGTGTTAAGATACTTACATTTCTGATAAAGCCATTTATGCAGACTTTTGCCCCTTCTGCAGCCTACTCCTGTCCCAGGGCTCCAGGGAAATGTCTTAGATTTGCTGTCCGCCAAGTGTCACTTGCTTTTGGAGACGTGGCACTTTGTCCTAGTGGCTCTCTGCTCTTCTTGCAGCTACACGTAGCCTTCCTTCCCTTTAATCTTCCCATCGTTCACCTTGGATCCTCCAACACCTAACCTGAGAGCTCTGATTTCCCAGTCTTCTGGGAGAGCCCTTCCCTTTCTCTCCTTTGTGGAAAAATGATTTGATATCTGTATTTGAAAGTTTTGAGGATGTGCTCTGGAAGACCTTGGTTTCCTCCCAGGACATTTCCCCTTCACACCACAAGGCCTGAGCAGGCAATTAGCCAGCTATGCTTCTCTGCCCCTCTCCTGACAGCTTAGAGATGCTCTAACTTCCCATGGACCTGTTTTTGGGGAAGGGAAACATCTATTTCATGTAGTGCAGGCCAGGCTGAGCCAATTGTTGGAGTCTTGAGAGCATGTGTGTTTAAAGGTGAGTATGAATATTTCACAGTAAAATATGAAAAGTCTACTTTGTGATCTTTTAAAAATATTTCTGGCACAGCAAAACAAGATGGGAGACAGGCTTTTGGTATGGGATTACTTGGTGCTAGTGAAGCATTTTCTCCTTGCCAAGTTTTAGGTTAAGTTGGAAAGTGTATTTCCTTGATTATGATGAGGCGAGACGCTCTTTAAATAGAAAATAAATTTTATCACCATCTGCAGAGCAATCTGATGAATTAAATGAGGAGTTACGAAAATCTTGTTGGCCCTTTTTGAATAAGCAGGTTCATATGGATTTTATAAATCCAGAACTGGATTTTTAAATATGCCTTCTTCAAAATTTATGACAGAATAGTTTGTAACATGGTAACAATCTCGGTCAGATTATATATTCCTTTCTGATGTTTTTTCCTAATTTGATGTATATATATATATATATACACAAAGTATTTTAAACAAGATTTTAAAAATACCAGGGTGAACTTATGTTTACAGGAGGAATCCTGATCGACCTTCTGTCCCATGTCAGTTATGGTAAGTGGCGGTATTGCTTATCAACATAGAGTAGTCCATTTTGACCACATAGTCTATACTATGTGAACATCCATAATGAGTGTGCAGTAGTGAAGATAGGAATCCAAACCCTAAAGTTTACTGGCCTAAATTGCACTATCAGAGGTGGGAAGACTGTAGCAAAGTATCAGAAAACCAGACTGGTTTTGGCTAAGGCTCTTGCCAGCACCCTGAAGTTCTGTGCTCAGTCTGCTCAGCTATGGTCTGGGCAAACTATTTAGCCTGTCCATGTCCCAGTTACTTGCCTATAAAATGGGAGAGGAGACATCAGTTTTGTCTTCTGTTTAGCCTTTTGATGTAGAAATGCCTTTTCTAATGCACATAGTACGCAGCTCAATGAAGTCCTGATCTCTTTTCTAGACATATTATAACATTAATAAAATAAATTTATTCTTCTGTGTTGCTATGAGATTTAAAACCCATATAACTGTACTAGTCATTTATTTTGAAGAGTTTGAGACACTTCAGGTGTTGGCGTTCATATACCAGGAATCAAATATAGCAAAAATCACACTTTATCACCAGAAACCCTGTGTCTTACTCTGGTTTAACAAGTAACTTCACAAATTAAAACAAGATCTTAGGTATGCCAGCAGCTATAAACATCTGTTTAAACGTATTAGGGATTATTAGGGCAGTACCTCAGCCTTGTTAACTTGAAGTGTGAGCCAGATTTGCAGTCCAAAGCAAGCATAAGAACTGTGATGTAGCAAAAAGAAGGGAAAAACCTTGTTCTTGCAGAGTGAAGATTAATTGGACATATACAATAAGTACACACAAGCCTTTAAACTTTCATTCAAATCTAGTCCAGCCATAAAACCACAGCTGTTCAAGCTAACAAAGCATTATAGGTCTAGACCTGCAAATGAGCATATGAATGGTATTAGAAATTAAAACCTGCAGTAAAAGTCTTAGGGCACAGTTTCTCACATCTGTACACAGTCAGATCCCATTGAAAATAATGCCAAATTCAGAGTCAAAGTTAGTGTTCATTATAAAGGCACTCCAAAATTGTATGATTGAGCAACAATCGGTCTCGGATTCTCAGACTTCCAGTATAATGCTGTGGGATTAGGGAAGCTGAGAGACAGCCAGTGAGAGTGATTATTTTCTCATGCAGGAAGATACCCATAAGTGTTCGTTCTGTCTTTTTAGAAAAGACAAGAAAAAAATATCTATTTCACCCTAGTTCTTTTCCAGTACACTTTTATGCCTTAACCATAGTTGAAATACCTTTGCCAAAGCCTCTACTTCATCCAGGCAAAATCTCATGACTGGTGGTGTTATCCTTCTGAAACTGGTAGGTGTTCCTTTAAATCTTGTTCTGCCTGGCCTTGATTTTGTGCTTTCTAAGCTCTTTCCATTTACCAGGGAATCTGTCCTTCAAGAATTGCTGCTGTGCAGATGATATGCAGATTCATCTTCTCACTCTTTCATCTTCACACCCGTTTCCCTCAATCCAAACTAAAGCTTGAGCTATTCTGACATGATCTTATAGTTGTCTGGATTTTAGTTCATATGAACAATGGCTAAAACAAAGCCCTCTATTTTCGTCATGTTTCTCCTTTCCTCCTTTTTAATCACTGAATGAAGTTAACCTTTGTCTGTCAGTTATGCAGTAATTATTTTATCAGCATTTCTTTGTGATCCCCACATCTACGTCTGTTGTAGTTTAACCTGGCAGGCAGTTAAACACCATACAGCTGTTCACTCACACCCCCTGCCCCCAGTGGAATGGGGGAGAGAATCAGAGAAAAGGTAAAACTCATGGGTTGAGGTAAGGCAATTTACTAGGACAGAAGAGGAAGGAAAAAAGAAATAATGATAAAAGAATATGCAAAACAAGTGATGCACAATTCAATTGCTCACTGTCTGCTGACTGATGCCCAGCCAGTTGCTGACCAGTGGCTGCGCCTCCCCAGCCAGCTGCCCCCCCTCCCACTTTTTTTTTTATTCAGCATGTTGTCAAATGGTATGAAATATCCCTTTGGCCAGTTTGGGTCAGCTGTCCTGGCTGTGTCCCCTCCCAGCTTCTTGTGCACCTGCAGCTTCCTTGCTGGCAAGGAAGTATGAGGAGCTGACAAGTCCCTGACTTAGTGTAAGTACTGCTCAGCAACAACTAAACCATCAGTGTGTTATCAGCATTATTCTCATCCTAAATCCAAAACACAGCACTATACCAGCTACTAGGAAGAAAATTAACTACATCCCAGTCAAAATCAGGACAAGGTGATAGTCAAATCTGGCATAATTTTTCAGAACTGAGACTTCTCTTTTTCTATTCACTCACACAACTGGATTTTATAATTAAATTAATTGTGTCAATATCCCTTTCAGTTCTGTCTTATGTCTGCTCAATGTACTGTTAAATGTTTTTCATTATCATTTTGTTCACACAGCTCAATTCTTTAAAAACATCTAACAATTTTCTTACCTTACACCATATGCAAACTACTTCCATAGCTTTCACATTCCATCACTGATCAATCTTTGGGTAGTTCTCAATTTCAAATGAGATCATGATATTAATTTCTATGAAAAAGCAGCTTGTCATTTACAGCCTAATATTGCATATAAATATGTACTTCTATTTTTTAATAGATTTTAATAGATTGTTATTCAGTCATGTTTTAGGGAACCTGGGTGTTTTGCTGTACTGTAGTCTTCAAACAGGGTGGGTAGAATAATGTGTAGAATAGATGAGACAATAAAAAAATAGGTGTGAGAATGGATTATTAGAATACCTTGCAGTGAAAACCTGCTTGAATTTAAGAAATGGAAGGCAAATGGTACAACTAAGTATTTCACACTTCTTAGTGTGTGTATATTGTGATGATGGAGCACAACAACCAGATACTTAATGCTAGAAATCTACTATCTGTATCTTGAAGTGCCAGGGCAAAGAAAAAAGGCAAATCACTGTTGTAGAAATATGCTTAAGCAGTTTGCCAAGAAGCAAATTTTGCTGCAGAATTCTTAAATGATTCAGCGTATCTTCTGTTTTGAGAGAATTATATTTTATCTTATTCCTGTGTCAAGTTATCTATTCAATTTCTTAAATACATCCTTTTTCTTATTAGGGAAAACAAAAACTTCCTTAAGTTCTGAAAGAATGAACAGTTTACAGAATTTTCTGTTTTCTATGTATGTTGATTGGGAAGATGAGTATTTGAAAGGACCAGAATTGGGGAGACTTTTAGCAGTAATTACCACTTTAAAAATTAAATTAGCGAATATAGAAACAGTCCTGGACTGTAATTCTTCATCATAGACTTCTATCTATGCCTTTTTGCTAGATAGTGTTTTGGAAGAATGTAAGGCAGTTCATGATGACTGTATCTATCAACAGTGATTTGGTGGAAGGCATGTGGAAGCTGTCAAGGAATTTAACTCCTATCTGATCTCCTTTGCAACTCAGTCTGTGTATTTCTCACTGCACTCATGAATGGGCTAATTTTCCACAAAAGACTACTTTGCTTTTCTTGTTCCTTCTGAAATATTAATATTCGCATTTGAAAACAAAACCAGACTTATTCTGATGTTGCAAATAGCATTGCTACAAAGGATGTTCACCTCTCCTAAAAGAATGATTCCAACTTGATGGTTCTTCTAGCTGAAATCAGTATGACAAATACATGACAACTTTGGAAGAATGTGATCAGTTTTCCTCAGAAAGACTGATAGGTACATCTGAATAGTTGCTCAAGTATGACAACGATCAAAATCTAGATAAAACTTGTGCTTTCAGTTCTTGAAATGTGTATATTTGGAAACACCCCCCACCCCCCAACCCAACAATAACAAAAAATCGCCACATTCTGGGTGTAACCCATGATTTTATAAATAAAAATGAATTGCCCACTAGCAGTGGGTGATTAGCTTTCCTAATCTTCAGGAAAAAAAGAGTAAGCTGGATCAGATATAAGAACATCTCAGTAAATTTGTTTGAAAACAGATCTGTTCTCCAGTGCAAATCTCATTTACCTTCAAGAGCTCAGATACTAAAAATAGCATCGAGTCTTGCAAATTGGTAAAATTGTTATTCTAATACAACCTTCAGAAAGCTGAAAGTGTGGTTACTCCCTACATAGTAGTAGAATTGGGCCAGGAGATACGGAAACAAGTATCTGAATTGTATTTCAGCATCAGAAAATTGATGTGCTGTCATTTGTTGAATTTAGTACTGGGATGCTGAGAACCCCTCTCTCCCTATACCATGCCTGAGCAATGAGATTTGTTTGATTTGTGCCCATATATTCAAGATAAAAGATGAGTTTGGCTCTCTTAGGAAAAAAAAAAAAGCAAAAAAAGTAGTTGAACATCAGTCAAAGAAGGTATTAAAGGCAAACAGGAAAATGCCCAAAACAGTGCTGCTTAGAGTGATGCATTTGACAATCCTGATTCTGAAGGCTTGACTTAAGGTTTTCTTTTTTCTAGCACTTAATTCACTTTTCTCTTTGTTTTGAAATGTAATAATCTAAGCATGTTTAGAAATTTAATGACAGATTTTTTTAGTCCAATTTAAATTCAGGAAAGCAATGACAAGTGCTCTAGTACAAAAATAACACCCCTAATTTTAACAGCTAAGGTCAATATAATGTCTAATGGACGAATTACAAGGTGTTTGGTAGAATAATTCTTTGATATTGTTTTTGGTAATAGTGATACAAAATTTTGTAAAATTAATAAAGCTTGAAAGTGAAAAAACCCACAGCTGATGATAAATTTTAACAGGAAGAACACAAAATTTTTCAGTATTAGCCAGCAGTTTTAGGGAAGTGTTGAATCTTACCAATCTTATTCATTACTAAAAGTGGCAAATCCTGCCTGCTGGCAGCCGTATATGCATGTTCAGGCACCAGCTAGCATATTCAAACAATTGTATTTGTGCCTTTAGGCTCCATCCTTCCTTAAACCTCCCCTTTACTGTGACAACTACAATAAATTTGCCAGTTACAAGTCTGCTGATACAGTGATATCACATACTACCTTGTGGATCAATAATCTGTACTCTTTCTTCCAAGCATCTGTATCCCTCTTCGAATTTTTTTTTGAATTTACAGCGAGGACCATTTCTGTTCTGTACAGGCCCTTGCAGAGTGGTCCACAGCAAGTACTTGTAGTTGCTATGGTAACATAATAGCTATCAAAGAATATTGCAGTCTAAAAAGCATGATTTGGAAAGCATGTCGTAACAACGTAATGTAGGTTTCCTTTCTTAGGGAGCACTCTTCTGGTTTTTGCTTCTGGTAGCCACCAACCTGCTTACGTAGTAGTCATGAATTCATCCTTGGATTTCAAATAGGGCTGTACAGGTTGGCGCTGTAAGAGTGAATTCATGAAAAATAAGGAAAGCAAGACTTTCCTGGAAGCACGTATTATGGTATTGAATGTGTTGAAATGGACAGCAGTGGCTGTTGAGTGAAATGGAGCAATAGATTGTTAAAGGAATCCTGAGCTTCTTATTTCTTATGTCAAGTACAGGGGGAAAAGGAAACTTGCTGGAAGGAACCAGAGCCATGGTGAAGCAAGAAAGGAATAAAAGTAGGAAATTCCTCTTTGTATAAACAAATGTCCATTTTTTCTTTGCTTTTTATCATACATGGGAGTTATTCCCCTCCACCCTCCCACAGATCGTTTGCTTATTTCACACTTTGCTGTGGGGCGCTCAGGAAGTAATCTTCTGTGTTTGCAAATGAGTTTCATATGTTGTTGCCTACCTTTGCAATTTTTGCCCTTGGATAGTTAAACTACTAAGAATATTTTTCATTGTCAAACTCAGAATAGAGGCAGGCTACTGGCATATATTCCCATATGTTATGGTGCTGGGAGGAAGATACTTCATAGAGAAGACTTTAAAATTAATATAATGAGGAAGATGCGGAGGAAAATATGGTGCATATTTACGCTGCAACTCCAACAACAAAGAAAAATTGAAAACAAAACAGAAGGCATGTTTGCAATATGTCACCATAAAGGATATCTTTAAGTTGAAATATTAAAAGCATTCTTGGTAACAGCAGACTATGCCAGTTTATAACAAAGCCCAAATTTGTCATACCTCAACAGCTCAGAGCGGTGTATTCAAAGCAATCCCAAACTATTCAAATGTCTCCCAAACCTGCAGTCTGCTTTTGTTTTTTCCTTTTTCCTAACCTTTCCCCTTTTTCTCTCTCCTCTCTCTTCCAATTGCCTCATGTTGTCTGGGCTCCAACATACGATGATCTATCTGAAGTGTGCCTAGTCAGGGATTAAGGAAAAAAATATTGTGCCTATTTTTCATGTATTTCTCTTATGATTAAAAAATTACTTTCCCTCTATGGAAGGCTTGGGATTTAATAAAATATTTGGATAAATATACTCTCCTAGCTATGAAAGATTGTTCCCTTGCTTTAAAATCATAATTTAAAAGATGCTTTATAGCTATAATTTGTTTGCATTATAGCACCTAGAAACTGAAGGAGGGTCCTCACTGAGCTAAACAGTTTATGAATTAAAACTTGGAATGCTTAGAGCTTGGAGTTTTACTGTTGACTGCAACACATCCAGGATTTCACCTGTGACAAAAAACATTCCCTGCCCCAAAAAACCTTACACTCTTAATGAGCAAGATGGATTCACAAGGGGAGGAGAGGCAGGCAAAGCGGTTCATGGTTAGGAAGCAGATCAGCCGCAGAGCAGAGAACGAGTCCTTCTGTCTCCTGTCACAGCACGGTGCCCTGGGCGTGCTGCCTCGACACATAATTAACTATTAAATCTTTCCAGCGCCCTTTGAGAAACTGGGTAAATTAGCCTGCATTAAGTACTTTGCTGATTCCAGTGCTGATCTAGCTTGCTTAAACCTTGCTTGAATATCCCTGTGCTACATTCCAGCCTGACTGTATTCTTACTTCTGGGAATCTCTGGAGAGCTTATCTCTGTTTTGAAAAATGATTCCTGGGAAGAAGGCTTGATTTGGACCCAGGGTGGCATAATCATCACTTCCCAAAGAAGGGAATAGAAGAAGAGAAAGGCAACTCTTTACCTAATTTGTGGTGAAGAGCGTGGACAGTGCCGTGGGTCATGAAGACTTGGAAGGAGCTGGGGGGACAGGACTAACCTTTACTGCAGGGGCAGTGAGATCTGTTACAAACTCCTGTTGGACCATCCATCAGGCATCCCAAAGCAGGAGAAATCCCATGGAAGACAAAGGTAGAGCAGGTAATCTAAAGATGGGTGGTTCCAAGCTTGTTTTTACTGCACTGAAACTTATAAAAGTTACCATATGAAACTGCTTCTGGAATTGATAACCTCTTCCATTACAGAATTCTAAGAATTATGGTCTTGGCAACCAACAAATATAGAAGATTTTTCCCTTGAAGTTATTTTCATGTTAAAAGTGCAAATACAAGAGAATGCAAATGAAACTGGAAAAAAGGGGGCCAAATTAATCTTTGGTGTCACTGTGCTAGCTTCGGTCTGGGCTGGACTACATTTTAGCCTCTTCGATCATTTTGGAAATACACAGTCATGGTATGAAGCGATTGTTATGGGAGGGCTGTTAGACCAAAGTGTTTCAGGTAGGCTGGAGTGCTGACAGGGATATAAGAGGGGATTTTACAGGAAGTAAAAATACTCAAAATCTTAAAAGGTCTTTTAGATGTAACATCTCAAATGATAGTTTTGAGGAAGCTAAACTTGGGTCATATTTCAGGATTTTTTTTTTCCTTGAAAGTTTAAAGCTCAGGAACCAATCTTAAGACATAGAATATGTTATTTGGAGGAAAAAATTAACTTATCCCAAATGAAAACTCAACAGCTTGATTGACAATCATTGCCAACAGCTTTTAGGAACTAGAGTTGTGTTGTGGTACCTTGCTAATTTAACCACTCCAATTTCACTCAATGAAATCAAATTGCTTCCACAGAAATTCCCTGCTCCTGCGGGGGGGTTGGACTAGATGACCTCTAGGGGTCCCTTCCAACCCAAAACATTCTATGATTCTATGATATTTAACTCATTTCTCTGAATACTATATTTTTGTTTTTACTTCATTGCTTATAACACTAATATGGATAAATGATAGCTAGAAACAATATGTTGAATTAACTGCTAGTAAGATAACATTCAACTTAGAATTTAGAACCATTTAATGTATGTGAAGATTAGTGCAACATTATAATTAATTTCAGCAGTGACATTCATTTCAGTATTCAATTGCAGTTGAATTGTAGATGTCCAAATAAAAACATATGTTCAGACCCCTTTCTATGTGATACAAATGCAATATTTTAAATAAGCAAAATCCTAAATCGTTTCCAAACACAGAATAATGTGTCTCTATACTTGAAGGATCCACGCATGGATTAATCCACTATAAGTAGTGTGGGATAGCATCCACTGTAGACAAGCCCTCAGCTCTAAGACAGCATAAGTATGCAATTTTCCTAAAATTTAGCTTGAGCTATTTAATGTTTGGTATGCAAAATTAGAAGAGGAAACAAGGACTAAATGGAGTGAAATTTAGTCCTACTCAGATTCAGGTGGTACACAAGTCATATCTTCTTACTATCTCCTGCATAAATCCTCAAAAAGTGATAAACTGAAATGTCAGATATAATTACACTTTTATATAAAACTTTCATGCCACATTTAATTACCATATTTTGTGCATGCTCATGTACTATGCTGGAAATCTGCAGGCTATTTTATCTGTTGGCTTGATCTAGAGGAATAATATAAACAAGTGACTTCATTTTTTTAAAAACCTTACTGGTAGTGTTACAATTTGCTTCACATTTCTCAACTTTTCTACATGCCTGGGAAAAAAAATACTCTTTGATTTAACAATGACATATTAGAAACCGAAGCATGTGAAACATACTGGTGTTTTGCAAAAATAATTCTCCTGAAAGTTACTCCATGCTTATGCTGTCGTCAGTGCTAGGAAATTATACTTTCTTCTTTGTCTATGCAAATTCTACAGTGAGGTTTTATTTTCTTTCTTCTGTGTATTTTGCACTCATTTTCATATACCTGTCATCAGAGCATTAAAAAATCATAAAAAAGCTTGGTGTTATAAAAGTCCTGACAGCACACTTTCAGCTTGCTTTATTTTTTTCTTGTTCAATTCACAGTCAATGTTTGGAAACATCAAAGTCTGTAGAAGGTTCTTTTTTTTTTTTTATCCAGACCTTTTATTTAGCATGTTTCTAACAACTGTCTGATGGCAACCTCCCTTCTCCCTCTCCCCACCGTAAACCCAAAAGATATGCCAAGTTTGTTCTTAGAGTTTGCAAAGAACATCAAATGATTGGGTTATTGTCTCCAAGGTTCCTCCCAACCGTACAGACTTTAGGTTTGGAAGGCACCTCCCAGGTCATTGTTCAGGCACTACAGCATTTAATGATATTCATGTAATGACTGAGCTCCGCATTAGAAGTAATTAGGCTTTTTGCCTTAGTGTTTCATTGGGAAGCTGCTGCAGACCTTCATGTTTCTAGTTCAGCGAAGGTGTTGTAGGCCATCATATCGCTAATTCAGCAAAGGTGTTGCAGGCCTTAATGTTTCTAGTTCAGCAAAGAGGCCACATGGTTAACTCTGCATTAGTCTTTACTCTGGCTTATAATCAGGACATAGCTGAAATGTTTCTATGCAGTAGTGCAGTCCTTCTGAAAACACCTGTGCATAGATATGTGCATAGATTAGTCTCTGCTCTACAAAATGAGAAGCTTATTTAGAGGACAAATAGAATTTGCATCAAGTATCTGATTTGATAAAGATATAAGGTAATTAAAAAATTAAATGCCTTTATTGTCTTGCCTAATCTTAAGCTACTCCGGCAGTATCATCCCACTAATCAGGTGGGTAAAGACATGAACCTCTCTCCTGCCATTTCATATGGATCACCAGATGTAGTAACCTGTCTTCTGCATGGCTGTTCTTTTTGGGAAAATGTACAGACAAGAAACGAGTCCCTGAAAGTCCTGTATGCGTGTGTGCAACCTTTTACTACTAGCGATGGCAGAATACAGTGAAGACCTCAGTGACTGAGAGAAGCAACCTAGCATGGCCTTGGGTACATTATCAAGGCTCACTTTTAACACCTGGACAAGATGTTTTTCAGGATGCTATTCTCTAGCCTCATAAGTCTTTCTAATTTGATGTTATTTGATGTGAATTGTGTGTAAGTAATGTTAATTATGCAATAGGTTTTGAAGAATATGTTTTGATTGTACAGTGGAAATGTCAGTCCCATTAACAATCATTATTACCTGTCAGAAAGTAGAAGCAGCTTTGAATGAATGCTAATTTTTTTTCTCCTATCTGTGCAGACGCATACCAATGTTTCATACACATCTTGTTTATTTGTATCCTGATCACTAAAACAATCTTTTTCTCTCTCCAAGTTTTCTCTGCTTGGACTGAGTCCAGAGAAGAGAGAATGAGGCTCTAACTTCAGGCTTTCTGTGAGTCAGCTTGTATTGAATGTGTTTTTGAAACAAAGGTTTCAGTTTTCAGAAAGTGGTTCATCTGCTGAAGTGTTTCCAAACCTAGCTCCCAGTGGTCTCTGGAATTTATTAAGGCAGTGGCAAGGGTTTAAGAGGATTGGAGTGGGGGTTTGGAGGCAGCAGTCCAAAAGGAAGAAACTTGTTCTATTTTGCTTTGTTATATGGGTTAAGGTAGCTGATTTAATAACTACTTCTGACCATAAACCATCTCGATTAATTTTTTGTCTTTAGAATCATCCTTTGAATTCAGTGACTTTTTTGTGAACTTCTACGAATTCTGCCATATCACTTTGGATTAAACCTTTAATTCTTCCATGTGATTTTATCTGAAATACTGAACTTCAAAGCCCACAGCTATGAAGGGCCATTTTTATTGACTCTAAGGTTGCTGGTATAGGGTTCAAATAGACCACTTTAGATTTCTGTTGCTGGCCTGATAAACTAAACTGGGGAAGTCTTTCCCCATTTCCCTGTCTGAAGACAAAAATGGTGGTACTCTGATAAAATAAAACTAATCTAATAACGTTAGTAGCTTCTCTCTTAATCTGGTTCAATGTGAATGAATCTCCCCTGGAAAGGGATGACAAGAAATTGCTTGAAATATTCCACCTGAGAATGTATTAACTTTGTACAATGTTATTGTTACAATCTCCGAATATACAGCTCCTGATGTATCCTGTCATTGCCTTAAATATCTTTGTATTACATTACATTTTGCTGGGTCATTGTCATTCTGTAGTCAAGCAGCAGGTGGATGACCTTCTCCTCCTCAGATATTTCTAAGAGCAAAGTTCCAGCTCATACCAGAAGACTGTTATTCCTGAGGTTTATCACTTTCCATTCAACACTGCTGAGGTTTGTCCCCTTTTTATTAAGCATGTGTAAACTCTCAACAGAACAAAAAGAGGAATAGAAGCAGCAAACAGAAGTTTGCATGAAAAGTAAACCCAGAAGAGCACTAGAGGGAACAAACAGTATTTTCTGTATCCCACACTTCTATAAAGATGTGTTATTTTGTTAAAGGCTCTGTACGCTGTCCTTTTCAATGACAATCAGAACCTACTTGCTTAGGATTATCAGATTTTCAGTCCAAAATCATGTCATACTTTCATTCTGTAATCTTGCAGAAGACCTAAAGGCTGAACATGAGGATTGTTCCTCTTCATTTTTAATGTTGCTATTGAATTACCTGCATACCTTAACTTTTGCAAAATGTAGTACTGGGAAACTGCGTATCTTCTGTTTAGTTTATTGGTTAAACAAAAAATCCTACCCATCTGTTTCCCTATATACTGCCTGTTTACAGTAGGAATGAGGAGGTAGGTAGGTTTTCATAATGTGGTCTGGCCACAGTTAGAAATGAATAATATGGAAATGAGCAGGCATAGAAAAGATTAAACCAACAACAACACTAATTCAAAGCCATGTTTTCATGAGAAAAAACAACTGAACAAGTGCATTTTTTTACCTGAATTTATAATGGCTTGTTCTCACTTGTGTGAAATATTGACAATAGGAAAATATTTTCTGGGCAAATTAATGTTCCTTGTTTGATTTCTTTGGAATTCTGTTCTTTGATGTTCATTTCATTAAAGATTGGGCCATATATTTAAAGTTGTATTTTAATAATTTAATAGGCTACAATAATTATTTCTGGCATCCCAACTTTTTTTGAATATTTAATTGTCAGCCTTTAGGAAATCAGATGGACTAAGGAGTTAAAGAACAGTTGAACTTTAGTGAATAGCAGGCAATAGTCAGTATACCTGCATAGACTTCACTTGGCAGCTGGTGTGTAATTGAAATGACTTTTTACTAGGGAAAAAAAAAAGCAAGTGAGCAGCAACAGGATTAGGAAAATCATTGTTTGTTCACTCTGATTTAATATGAACTGGACACTCTGGAGCAAAGTTTCCATTTGTACATATTTTCTTATATTTTTTCAGGGAGAGCAGTCCAGGAAGCCTCCAAATACAATTTCAGCTGTAGTGCCATGCCAGATGAAGCAGTAGTTTCTGGAAGTATCTGGAACAAAACTAGATATTCCATTTTTCACTCACAATGGAAACTCCACCAGACATTCACGTTTTCCATTACATAAGGTGGGATTAAAAGAACAACTCTGAGAGATGGGGGAGATGATTCGTTAGATAAAAGAAACATAAGGCACTAGGGATGTGTCTTGAATATGTTTGTCTATCCACAGCAGTGATGTTTATAGAACAAAGAACGGTACACTTATAGATATTTAATTAGAGTATTTCATAATAATATAGGTGTTCATATTTTTGCATGCATGTTCTAAAAAGACTTGATTTTTAATAAGTTTGTATGCATAGGTTTATCTAATAATGCTGCAGATGTAGCAGCATTACGCTACATTAAACCTATCGTTAGTAAATAATAGGAGGCACTTGCAGGTTCAGCTTGCAGACACTGAAAGAGCACTCAGTTTCAGTGCAATCATTAAATTACACAGTTTTGGTAATCTGATACAGTGGATGAGCTGTATGTATTACATGTACCTGACCACTGTTTTCATGACACTTGGTTACATAGTCACCTTGCTGCAGGTATTTCAATACTTGGCAAAATACATGGTACAATGTTCAATTTTAAAACAAGGCATTGGGTTGCTTTTGGATCTTGTAGTAACCCTAATATATCAGTGCTTAACAGAGGGCCTTGTATGAGCATTTGCTCCGTGAACTCTGAAAATTAAGTATATAGTGTGTAACAGTAATTTTACTAAAATAATATACACTCTAAAAGAATATAAGGCATTAATCTTAAAATATCTCCAAACTTACAGATTCTGAGAATGAAGTAGCTCATAAGAAGCCTTGAGCCAATCAAGAATATTTTTGAGTACACTGGGTGTCAGATACTGACAGAAGAGTGATTAATACTGTTCCGCAGTGAGACTACACAAAAAAGGTGAAATTACTCCCAAGTATTAGCCTCGAGATGCTCTAAAGTTTAGAGCGGATGAGGAGACATTATAAAGATTTCAGTGTTTAAGATGTGAAATGGAGAACAAAGGTCTATTTAAAAGTCTAAAAGATTTGTTTTCTAAACAATAAAGCACTGCCTTGTGCGGTTGATACTATGTTTTTTCAAGAGTCCAGAATTACAATAGAATTGCAAAATCTTCAGATCTGAAAAATGACTGAAGGAAGATGTCTGCTAAATGTCAAGTAAACAGTCTTTGTTCCACTGCTAGAATATGATTTTGGGTAATTGCAGAAGAATAAGTAATTAGAACAGAAAGTATGATGTTAGGTAGAAATTAAGTCTTTGAAGGGAAATCCTGGTCACAGATAAATAAATGTAAATTTCAATTAGCTTTAATGAGCCAAGATTTCACTTTTGAAACTTGAAGTTTTGTTTTCAGTATTTTTTGACCCGATACATTTTTACTGTATTTATTTGTGATATGCTAATTACAATTATGCATATAATATTTTATGTAAATATATACACATGTGTATGACACACACAAACATACATATATATATGTATACACAGATGCATACATATAATGAGCCAGAAACCTGTATTGTTCTGGAAGGTACATAAATCATGTGCCCAAATTAAATATATGAATAGTGTAGCCCCATATAAATCAGATGCCTGATGCTAGGTATGGTCTTACATACCCATACATTGGAGCTCCTCTGGAGAAAATCAGGTATGTGCGATCAATATTGTTCTCTTTAAAGTAAATCTAGATTTACAACAACAGTGATTCTGCAACAGAGAGATGTTCCAAACTCCGCTGTAATTCTAAGAGTGCAGCTCTTTTCACTATGTTCATTCAAGAATGTGAGTATATTCACAAGAAAGGTCAAAAAAAGGTTTACTGTTGAAGCTGGGTCTGTCACTCATCAAAAAGTTATGCACAGCAAAACTGTGCAGCTTGCCTTTTGATGTTTTGTCTGATAAAAACTGTTGTGAACATATCTTGAAAGAGATCATAAAATAATGGCCTTACGCTGGCCTTTTAATTAACTATTAATAATAAGACTCCACTGTTTTACAGTTCAATAACGTAGTTTTTCAGCGGACAGTGTGCTAGGCTGATTGCCAGCTATTGCAGCGTATTCAGACAAGCATCCTCCATCCAGAAGTTTGGTGAAGGGAACAAGAGAAATCTTTTAAAGCTCCAATTTAATAGTATATGCACTATGGAAAAAAAGATTAAGCAGAAAAGGAAGATACGCAAATTTTAAGGCAGGCATGGCTGTTAAACACAAATTTTTTTTGGTTTTTTAGTGTACATTCTGTGACAAATCAGAACCTGTTGAATACAGGTGGTCTGTTGTTTTCTTAATGTTACATCCTTGAATTAGATCCTGCATTCCCTTATTAATCAGAATGCCTGAGAAAAGGCAACATTGTTGCTGGAGCTACTCTGTGGGCACGGTACAGTGGGGTTAATTTAGATTTCACAAAATTAAAGGAGTTATGACAACTGTAGAAATGAAAAGGGAAGCTTCTCGCTTGTCCATGTCTCAGTAGTTGTACAGCACTCTCCTTCACACTCTGCTTTATAATGGCAGTCAAGCAAGCAGCCACAAGCAACTAAATAAAAAATGTGTTTCTATTTTTCCTCAGGAAACAAAAGGAGTTAAGTAGTTTCCCCATGCTCTAAGAACTGGTAGACTGCAAAAAAGAGGGGTGAATTCCATGCTCCAAGACTGGTGGTAATACAGAACTTTGCCAGAAGTTATGTAAGTTAGAGCTCTACAACACAAAAGTTAATATCAGATTAACTGCAAATGAATCATTTGAAATATTTCCTTGTCTTTTCTAGAGTGCCTGAATATTCCCAAATAAATAATGAGCTTTGGAAGGTATTAATCTCCCCAAGAGAGACAAAAGTTTCTGTAAACTTGACTTTAAGAAGTATTGCTGCAGGCAATGAAATCTATACAAGCAAACAAAGCCCAGGAGATAGGTTGCCTTCTGGCATAGTATTAGAAAACATTTTTTTAGCAACTTGCTACATTCTTCAAAATAATAACAACTATTATTTTTAAATGGAAATATTTTCTGTTTGAAGTAGTATTTTTAAAAGCCTTGGGCTCAAAGCACAGCAGTGTCTTACTGCCAGTCCTATTGAATATGAATGCAATGCAGTATGGCTCAAATCTAAAAGAATATAACCAGCTGTAGCTTGGTTTGTTTTGGTTGGTGGAATTTTTTTTTTTTTTTTTTTTTTTTTGGGAGGGGATTGATTCCATGAACTCTCAGGTTCTGAAGGTCTGGGAGACTGCAGAGCTTTTCTCTGCTTCAGACCACTTCATTTGATAGTCCTTTATTAAAGGCCCTGCAAGTGGATATGGAGATGAGTCCTCCAAACTCTGTGGAAGACAAATGATGCTTTACTGCAGCATTTTCCTACAATGTTAATTTGAAAAGACAACTGAATGCAACTTTTCTGCTAGGAGAATCCAATTAGAATGGTACAACGCCTACCTCTAAGAAGACGAGCTCTGAATATCTTGTATGAAAACTCCTATTTTATGAGTGGAACTAGCTAATTCCACCATACAGCTGAGAGAAAATCTGGACATCAGAAGAGGGCAGGCTATGGTAAAGCAAAAGGTGTTACACTATACATGTTGTCCTGCTACCTGAGAGCCCACTGACAACTTGCAGTGGTCTATGTGAATTTGTCATTTTCAGATTATGAGAAGGAACTTACAGATCTAGTTTCCTTAAAAAAAGCTAAAATAAGGTTGGAACAGTAATTTGAACTGTTGTATTCTGAACAATTTGACTTGTAGGTATTTAAAATTTTATTATTCTAATAAACGATCTAAATTTGTGAACTGGACATCTGATCTCTAAAAATACATTCTCCCCCACCCTACAAAACAAATTATGCACTTGCCACTAAACAGCTGCCGACTTCCAACATTCAACAGAGTACAGGGTGAGGAACGTGCATCTGTAACGTAGATCTACAGGCAAAATTAAGGTTTCCTCATATATATTAAAAAAACAGATAATGACATGAAATCTAACAGTACCTATTTACAATCATGTTAAGAAATTACTTGGCAGACTGTTAACTTCAGCCATTAAAGTAATTATTCAATGCGAGAGAAACATGTGACAATTATATTTAACATTGGTTTGTCAGAACTTTCTCATTTATTCATTTTAGTGACAACGCCTTTAAGAATAATATGATAGAGGAGTATCTTACCATGGACTATAGCAAGTGAGAGCTTTACTTTAACCAAAGAATTCTGTTTTCTTTAGAAAAATTACTGCAAATACTTTGCCATAGCTGTTGTTAATTGTAGTGATTTTAAAAGTCTTACACTTTCATCCTGTACTCTTAGGATAGTGAGTACAGTAACTTCAGGACTGTGTTCCAGATATCTCCTTTTGTAAATCTATTTTGAAATGAGTTATATGAAGAAACCTTCAGAAATTCAATAGAAGTTTTTGATGGGGAGTCCTGAAATCTTGTTTTGGGGGAAATTTCTATTGTAAGGCCAAACCAATGACAATGCTCAGCTATGGGGATTTAAGAACTGTGTCCTGCAGGTTAGATATCCCTACAAAGTAATAGCAAAAAAATGTGCTGCAATTATAAATAACAGCTTGGACATGATACAAGCACCATGTATTTATTTTAGATGCAGCAAAGAATACAAATGAGTTTCTGCTAACAATTTGTATTCTAAAGTATTAAGTTTTCTATTTAGATGAAGTTTTCCCATTATGTCTCATTATTTCAGTCAGCATTTATGCTTTTATGCCTTTTTCTTTTTTTAGGAGATATTCTACCAAAAATAAATAATTAAACCGCAGATGAACTGTCAAAAGGGAACATTCATATTTTAACGCAACATTAACATTTTGGTAATTAACATGGCAGTTAATGTTTTTAGCAGATGTAACAACATTAGACTTGTAAATTTTAATTAAAGTTAATGGTTCACGATAGCTGTAGGGATCAGGCATCCTCTCTGGATACTGAAAACATGTCTAATGTGATTAGAAATACTAATTGAAGAAAAAAGGACTGCAATAGTAATGACTGTACTACTTTATCCTACTAAATTATTACAAACCTGCAGCAACTTTTTAAAATGTATTTGCAGGAGGAAGCTTGAAGAGTCAAATGCTCCCCTTGAAGAAATTAAAAGGGGTCAGGAGAACATTGCAGATATTGTCTGTGTGTTGGAAGAGGGAAAATCATTAATTGAAAGTCACTGCTCCTTCCTTATCCTCATGAGACCATATTCCCAAGAAATACTATAAAGCTATTTGGTTACATTTCACATCCCTTTTGGATTTAATTAGGAACTAATGTGTTAGTTTTAATTCCCTCAGAGGCTTTGAATTCCAATAGCAGGCAGAGAAACAGGACTGGCACTGGGAACTATGACTCAAGTGGACGTTTCTCAGTTTTAGTGCAAGTTAAGAGATTGGTAGTGAACCCTTTTCACGGCTTGCTGATACATGAAACATTTTAATAAGCACAGGGAAAGGATTAGTTTTACTAAGGGTAATTACAAGCTGCTAGCCACCTATAAAATGCACTCCCATTTTATTGTAAAATGCCAACAATATTTATTTCACTTGTTCTGTGGGTTTTTTTTTTCTCTGAAGCTGGCTCCAAAGTCTGCTGAAGTCAGTAGAAAAATTCTGCAGTCCTTATTCTAGCAAAATCGAGGCTGAAAATCATGTTCTTTCTACTGGGAGTTCAGGCTAATAAAGATTAAACACTGGAAATTAAGTTTGCTTTTTTTGACTGACAATAGTTATTTTTACTATAAATGCAGTTATTCCCCGCTAGTGCCGTTAGCTCTGTTTCTGTCAACACCCTTCCAACATCATCATAAATTATTATTAATTTGCATTGCAGCACAGGCATAGGCTCCATTCTACCAGGCAAAGTGCAAAGGCATGGTGAGAGACAATTCTTGTTTGGAAGAGTTGCACTCTAACCAGTTGTGACACAGGCTAAGAGAAAGGGTGCTAGGAGAACGGATGCTGTTTTATCTTCATTTTATTTCTATCTGAAAGGCTGGAACAAGAGATTAGGAAATTTGGTCAAGCTTATATGGAAAGACTAAATAAAGCTATTTGAACATAATTTATCGAGTAACACTGGAATTCAGAACCTTTGCAAAGACTTAGTCGCTGGGCAAAGAGCCTACGTGCAATGCATACACCTTTTTGTCTTGTATCAGCACTAAATGTAAACATTAAATGGTCTTTAAGTAATCGTGCATCTCAGGCTGACTTTCCACAAAAGTATGCATTTTGTTGAGTTTAGGTAAGAAGATATTAATTGTGCATTTTGAATAGCTGTCAAATTGTATCGCCTGATACGATACAGTAGATAGCAGAATACATTTGAATATGCACTTCCAAGAGGCCTGTGGCTTCACATTTTACTTGTGTGAGCAAGAGCCAAGAAATGCTTTTATCTTATCTATTGCTTTCCATTGGAAAATCCCAATATATTTTACAAACTTTCTTCTAAATTTTACCTGTATTGTTATGTAAAAAATAATAAGTTGCTTCTACTGATTCCTCATGGATTCAATACTCTGAGTACAGCAGTGTGGATGTCTCATCTACCCAAGGATTTAGTCAGATGGGAGGGGGAAATAAAAGTTATGGTTAAGATTTCAGTAAATTTTTTAGATACTACTTCTTCATTTGCTAGACACCACTGAAGATAATGTGATTCTGCATATGGATGCATAAACATGGATATTTATTTTATTTGACTTAAAATGTAACAGCCATGGATTTTCTTTTTTTTTTTGCTTAAAATTCCCAGATCCAACAGCTAAGGCCCAGGTCTTCAGCTGTGTAAATCAGCATGACTCCACTGAAGTCAGAGCAGCTATGCTGACTTACACTAGCTAAGAATCTGGACCTCAGTGACACCAAATATACAGTTTATGGGTTTTATTGGCAAGTACATGTTTATAGACTTAAAGGTAGTTTCTAATCCTGTGTCATATCGTAAACACTACTGCCTTGGACAAACAGACATAACAATTGTTTGGAAGCTGAAAGGCTTACCTGCTTCTCTAAGGCTTTCATTTATATGAATAAGTTTCTTGTTTTCTGTGAAGGAACCTCAGGTAGAGAATCACAGAATCATTTAGGTTGGAAAAGACCTTTAAGATCGAGTCCAACTGTAAACGTAACACTGCCAAGTCCACCACTGAATCATGTCCCTAAGCACCACATCTACACATAAGAAGGGTTAGTGCCAGAAACAGGTCAGATAGATAATTTCTACCATTGTAAAAATGTACTAGTAGACAGATTCTAGCATTCAAAGCAGCATAATCGATTCACTTTCAAGGTGGAAAATTAAAAATATATAAAGGGAATACTGTCCGGTCATTGATTAGAGGTTCACTGTCACAGCATTCATGAGACTGAGAAATTTGTGAGGTTCAAAAGGGATTGGACCTTTGGATAGACATAGAGGATGTCCCAGCTAAGAAAAAAAATCTTGAGAACAGTAGCTTGATGCATAAAGGTTTGTGATCAATATTTGCTAAATATGAGCAACTGAGGTAAGATGTAATACAGACAAGTATGTCTGTTGCTGGGTTCTTGAACAGAGTCATTGCTATTGTGTGTAACTTGAGCATGGTACAAATATCCCTAAACTGAATTTGAACTTGCTAGCTGGGAGTCTATTACTGAAGTTTCCAAAATGAGGAAGAGTAGCCCTGCCCTCAAGGAACATGGGGAATGCTAGGAACATGCTGGGACATAGTGAGGGAAGATAAGGATGGACCAGGGTGTTACAGAACCCAAAAGCCTGTTCTTCTAGCTGCAATGTAGTGGGACAGTGTTCTGCAATAGGCAGAACAGCCTGTCCTGTACTGAGATAAGGCCACGGTCAACTATCCTGCACCGAAATTTGTTTTTCTTTATTACTAGTGCCCAGGCTAGGTTGGGCTTATTGTGGTAACTATAGTAAACATACAAATATTTTCTTCCTACAGTTAAATGAAAATATATGTATTATGATAACATATAGAAATAACAGTGTGATAGAGCAAAGGAAAATTTTGGAAATGAGAAACATATTTCAGAGTGATTATGTACAAAGCACAAAATTTTAGGAAAAGCTATTGCACAGAAGACATTTTTTTAAAATCACAATTTTTAAGAACAAAATTTAATCTTAAGATGCTAGTTGTACCATCAGGCAGTGCCTTGCCAACCAAAACATTCAGGTTTAGAAATAGATGCTTAGTTTCAGGCTGCTAATCATATAATAAAAGTTACCTGGTCAGCGCCGTGGCAGGAGCGTGCACTGCCTGTGAAGCTGCCAGCTAATCGATAGAGCAAAACTGGTATTGGGTCTTTGGGAATGACACTGTTATGTCCAGACCTGGCAGTAAGAGATCATCATGAGTTCTGCTAGGAAGGGCAGCACCTGGGAAAACACAACAGATTGCAGTCCAGCGGAGCATGCTCCTGCGTGGGTATTTGTTAATAGGAACCACCAGCAGCTCTGAGGTGCCACTTTGGTGCCCATTGTGCCAAATCCTGATTGCAGCTCCACAAATCACAAAAGTTCTAAGTCATAACGATTAACTATAATAATTTCTATGCGAACAGCATCTTTTAGGCTTCCTGACAGGCCTAGGAATGCTTACTATGCTCACCAGTGCCTACTGGTGAAAAACCTCTTTTAACCTTTGTTATTTAAATGTCTTATACCTATGCCTTATTTTGTGTTATTTCAGTGATCTTTGGCTGGATGAATGTCTTTTAGATCTTATTTTGGCAGTTTTCAATCTGGAAATAGACTACAATTTTCACTTTACTCCCACTTTTGGTGTCCATACTCTTTCTTCTCATAAATAGCAAATGCTTCCTGTGCATGACAAAAAATTACGGGGGAATCAGAAAGTAAATTGTATTAATAATGTTTTTGGGACCCTAAATGGAAGAAGGACTAAAATCTTTCTGTTTCAAAATATTGAATTCAAAATTTAGAACAATCAGCTTTTTGAATAATTATTGTTGGTAGTGTAAAATAGACATAGTTACTTACTTATTACTGACGGCATTGTATCAAATACTTCTTAGTGAAATTTTGCCTTGGTTTTAGATTCCGTAAGTGCAGTATGTCTTACACTTTTCTATGCAGCCACACATTCCTGCACAGCAATATTGCTAAGGGTTCTGGGCGTTCTGATGTCACTTGAAATGGAGTTGTCAGCCTTCAGGTTTCGAAGCCCTGTTCTAAATACACAATCGCATGGTCAATCTCCACAATGTTTAAAAATATCAATATATATATGAAAAAGAATACCTCCGTTTTCATTAGAACACAGTTCATCTCTGTAAGGCGGTGAACAAAATCATCTCTGGAAAAAAGTATGAAGCAATCTCATTCCTCAGTATTTGTTGTCTGAACACTAAAAAGATTTGAAGCTGGTGGTCATACCTGTAATTTTTTCATTTATGGTTTAAATGGTTATTGATGGTCTTTTCTGTGAATTTTTTTAACCCACTTGTACTTTTCACCTGCACAGTTCAAGTAGTCACCATATAGAAAAGTGCTTTCATCCATTTAATTTAAAACTTCTACCTGCTAATTTCATTTTATGCCGCTCAATTCTGACATTATGGGAGATAAGGAATAATTATTCTTTTATCAGTATTAATCAATAAAACAATCACAATTACCTCCTCTATGCCTTTCATAAGTTGACATATCCATCTTCTATGTCTCTTCAGTCATCTCACTTCTAGTCATCTTATATTTAAGCTGAAGCTTTCCATGCATTTTTCCATTATAGAAGTTTTTGCTTACCATTAATTTTCCTTTTCATCCTTCTTACATGTTTTCCAGTTCTAGGTTTTTTTTTTTACTATTATTATCCTGCATAACTCGGTATCACTGGTAAACTTGGTCATCTTATTATCTCTTTTATTATTTATAGTGAGTATGTAAACAGCAATGGACCCAGCACCCACCCCTGTGAGATTCTAGTAGACACCTCCCTCCACTGTGGAGATGCATTATTTATTCCTACCTTCTTTTCCCACCTGAGATCAGTTATTGGCGAAGTACAGGGCCTCTCCTCTTATTGCAGGGCAGCTTAAGTTCTGTAAGAAGCTTTAGTGAACATTTTGTCAAGATTTTTTAAAATATGGGAATCTTATATCATCCAAGCTCACCCTTTCCATACGCCTTGCCAAAAAGTCTAATAGGTTTGTGTGGCATAAAGGGCTCCCCTGTAGGAATCTCTCATAGTATCTACCTAAGCAAACAAATAATTTTTCTAGCCTTACCTTTGTTGAATCTTTCTGTCTTTAAATCGTGATCATTTATTGGCCTTGCAAAGTCTACAACAGCAGGCTTCCTGCCTCTGATGTGTTTGGAAGAGGTTTTACAATAAAGTTTCATACCATTACGAACATTTTCCTTCAAATGCTTTTGGCCTGCCTTTTACTGTTTTACATTTAGCTTGCCAAAGGTTTTGCTATTTTCTGTTTTCCTCATCTGAAGACCGTATTTTTAGGAGTGCCATTTTTGGTTTTCTCATGTAGAGCTCTGCTAGTCTTTCGGAGGTCCTCTTAACTAGCTTTGATAGATGACATACTAGCTCAGAAATTCTAATACAGGTCATTTTCCCCTTTGGCTATTCCTTTTAATTTACTTTTGACAAACTTCCTTGATTTTATGTAGTCCTCTTTTCAACGTTCACTGTTGCTATGGTAAATTTATTTGGCCTTTTCACTTCTACAAGGGTGTTGAATTTGAATATATTATGATCAAAATTCTGAAACGGTTCTTTTGATACGGTAGTTCTGAAGAAGGTCTGGTCCACGTCAGGAGTTCTGCAAGCTCCTCTGATGAATTGCTCCATTTAATGATATATGTTGTCTAAAGGTTTAAGTTGTGTATTAAGACCTATCATAATATTTATCCAGTCCAGATATAACTGATCTCTCTCTTTATACCTGCCTTCACAGCCTTTCTGGTTTCCCCTACCATGTCGCAAGCTTTGTTACTGTTAGTAACAAAGCACCAGGACAGAGGGAGACTCGAAGCCTGAATTTTCATGCTTCAAGGACTTAAGAGCAGAGCAGTTGCTCCTTTTGATTAATTTCCTGTAGTTTGTTGATTTGAAGAACCTAAAGAATTGTTAACCAGTGAGCTGTTATGTTATGCTCCTACATCTGTGACCCCAAAGATATCTATTCCCATGTTTCACTGTCCTAGTGAGCTCTTCTGCCTGAAAGTTTTAAAGTTTTGAAATCTATATTTTACCTGAGTCTGAATTTTATTCAGTTAATAAACATCTCTAGAATCTAGATGTACGGAGGCCTGGATAATAGCAGAAAGCAAGTTAGGAATCATCCGGGGAGTAGGTCTAAACATCTGATTTACCGGTTGACTTTTACATTGGTACCTAACAGTCTCTAGCTGGTTTTAGGTCCAGTAGCTTAGTCCTGGCAAAGGACACCATTCCAGTTCAGTGACAATCCAAGAGTAACATTGCCATTCCAAATACAATCCTTTGTCATCATTTGATATTTTTTATATCCCTGAACACTGACCATATTTATAGGTTATATACATTCACAGATTTCAATGATCAGAAAAAGACTGATGGAGCTTTCTTAAATTAATATTGTAATGGAACAGATTTATAACAACTAGGCTAGTGAAGTGTAGTGTCAACTGACAAATAGCGAAGTCCTCATTCCTTCTGCCTCTGGCCTGTTTGATTCCAGGTGTAGAGCATTTGCTGGCAATACCTTCAGAAGTTGGTAAGACCTGGGGAACAAGCCATATTCTCTCTCCCAGATCCTTAATTCCAGCATGTCTGTGTCCATTTTCTCCACCCCTTTGCTAGCTGGTTAGGCAGTGTCCCCTCCAGCCTCCAAGAGAAGCATTTGCCAGAGATAAGCCTGCTCCTTAACAATCCCTAAGGCTACTGCATCTTCTGGAGCCTCTTCTGCCTTTCTGATTCTGTCTGATGTAAAGGGTCCATTACAGGGAATACTAGATGAATTTATTAAACTGAAAATGTGCATTAAAAGCAAAGAAAAATGTCCTTCTATAAACAAACTTCCGTACAGCACAGGTCTCAAGACAATCTTCCATGGTATGTGGAAGATTTGTCGCTTTGCAAATTTAAAATTAATGGACACGTTGTAGTTACATTAAGAGAAAAGGCTTCTTGCCTGGTCATGATGATGGACTAAACAACCGAAGAAGCCTCTTCACTTTTAGGTTTTCTGATTCTCAGGCACCAAAAAGGAAATGGAAACAACCATCCTCTAAGAAGGGTAAGGTTGGAGTAAGGGAAAGAAACAGGCAACTAAACAGAGAAGTCAAAATATTATGGAAATGTAATGGTAGCTACAGTGAAATCACAGCATGGAGAAAAGCAAGGAAAAAGAATGAAAGTAAGTAAGTGCAGTGGGTGAAAGACAAAAATGCCCAATACAGTCAGCTTAAGCAAAGGGAGACAGTGAGAAACCTACGGGAAAAAAAAGGCAAGTAAGCTCTGGGTTATTCTCTTCTAATGCATGAATGTAGAGAAAGCTTCAAATGCTACCTAGGTCTCCCCTGGTGATTGTGAACTGCTCATTTTCCATCTGAGAGAATCTAGAAAAGGGCAATAGCTGGCTATGATAGTAGTAATTGCCTTTATTTGCAAAAAAAATACACCTAATAAGACGCGTTATTTTGTGGTCAGCTACACACCACTTATCAACCCCTCCTTTTTCCATCAGAGGTTTTGCAAATACATGACTGTCTCCCACAACTGAATTTCTGGTTGAGATTAAAGGGACTTTTGGAGGTGGAAAACATTCAGTGGAATTGCTGATTGCAATTCTTTTGAGTAACTTCTTAACGTTATATGGCAGATCTATCAAGTTTTCACCCTTGTGGAGAAACGTAAAGCATTGTACTTTTTACATGAAAATAATCCAGGGAATTCTTGTTCAAGAAACCACTTCTGCAAGATAGCTTATCCGTGAAAAAAAAAAAAATCTTAATCATGATTCCAATTTATTCTTTTAAAGAAATGCAAAATGCACTTCAAAGGGGAAGATTATAGGGTATGTCTGATTCCACAGGCAGAGCGGTCACCTTGTCACTGTATTGGGCTAGTGACATCAAATAACCCAATGCTAAAGTAAAGAGGAAATGTGCAGAACAGTTAATAAACATGTTAACGTCAGAGAAATGAGAACCAGCAAAAAAAAATTTCCTTGCAAACTTCATTAGACTTTGTATCAGTGAATACACTGCAGATTTCTCAAGCTGAAAAGTTTGCCCCAGAAGCAGACAGCATTATTTTGTCCTGAGGGAGGTGAATAGACTTTTCCCAGACATGCTGGCCCATTTCCTAACTATTCTGCAAGAGACTTAAACCAAGTATAACTTTACCTGTTACAAAAAACCCCCCATAACCTTACCAGGGGAAATTGTGGTCAGCTTTCACACTCTTCCCCCATCATTGGTTCTTAAGATCTCTATTCTGTGATGTTAATTGCGTTTCCACATCCTGAAGCAGGCTAAACTTTGAGGAACCTGGAAAATAGTAGTATTTTGCAATTGAGCATTTTTATATCTACTTAACCCCAGCGCTGTTGCAAAAGTAGAAGCTGGTGGGACAGGACTCGCCAAGAGTCTGGTCTTTTTTGTTCCTGTCACTTTTATTTCACTGAGTATAGCAAAAAGCAGTCCGAGTCACTCCCAGACGGTACAGTCAGCACCTAGTACCTTGTAGACTGTCACAATTTATACATGAAATTAAAAGTACGTTGTTTG
The DNA here is from genome assembly GCF_000687185.1 of Egretta garzetta. Taxonomy (NCBI): domain Eukaryota; kingdom Metazoa; phylum Chordata; class Aves; order Pelecaniformes; family Ardeidae; genus Egretta; species Egretta garzetta. Next base: position 449,019 of record NW_009259308.1, read on the forward strand.
ACATGCAGCGCTTTCCAAAGCAGACCAGGCCAAAGCCTTAGACCAGTGGTGTTCACTGAACTGCAGAAGAACCGGTCCCTGGTTTCCAGAGGCCTGGGCTTGTATTTCTCCTGCTCCCGTCCGCTTCTGGTTTTGCCAGGAGAGCGCTGCGCTTTCCGCAATTGCTGTTATTACCGCGGCGCCCGCAGTGCCAGCGCCGACAGAGGCCCCACCGTGCTCGGCAGTACGAAGGCGCAGCAGATGAACGGCCCC
>NW_009259308.1:450633-458332 GCF_000687185.1 Egretta garzetta
GCCTGGCCGTAGGGCCCCTCTTGCAGGTGCCCGCGTTTCCCCGTCTCTGCTTTCACCAGCCTCCCGCGGCTTCTGGGTTTGCCTTCCCTCACTGCTTGGTGAGGCTCCCGGATGGTGGCAGCGCCAGCAGCTGTGCTGGGCTGTGAGGAGCTGAGGCCTGGTGGGAAACGCTGGAAGTGAGGCATCCCCCACCTGCTGGGGGTTATTTCCCCCCCCCAGTGCTTTTCTGTTTACCTTATGTAGCACCTGGTCTTGGTTATACTAATACTGGCCTTGAATTTCACTTTGTGTCTGTGCCAACTATGCCTGCTTGGCTTTAAGAATCAGAAGTTCACAATATTGTTCTTTGGGCAGAAGGTGTTTTGTTTTGCTTTGCTTTTCATGAGGAGCATCACTTCCTGAATGACAAAACTTCTTCAGATGTTAAACCTACTTCTGATAAAAGATGATGAGGTGTGTGTGCATTAAATTGCACAAGTATTTGATTCTTTATATTGGAAATAAATTCTTGATTTTTTTTTTTTTCTTACACCAACTGAAGGGTAAACTTTTCTTTTGTCACCTTTGAGATGATGGCACTGTTTTCTCAGATTGCAATGGCAGCATCACTTCTAAGGAAAGGTCACACATGCATAGTAATTTTGCTGAATGTACTGGATATACTTCCCATATAAAGTTGTATTACAAGCTTGAGATGCAGAAGTTATGGTGAATGACATGTTAATCTGTAGGGTAGATGCTTTGGATGATTAGATGTCAAGTGCATATTTGCAGCTCTGTTAAATCAGGAAGAATGAAGTTTAAAAATACTTTATTTTCAAGGCTGTCTAGCAGACAATTCAGTGTCGCAGTGCTGTACAAATGTCTGTATTTGAAATTTTGGGCTTGGGACGGTTGAGAGGAATAAAATGCAGTAGAAAAAAGTCATGAGTTCATGGGCTATGAAAAACCTAGGCAGAGAAAGGAAAGCTGCTTTGTGTTTTGGAAAGAGACAAACTTGCAAGCAATGACCAATAGCTTTAAAGTAAGAACTTAAAGCCCTCCAGGTTTGTTTCTTTTGTTTTTTTCCTTTTTGTTACTAGAGTAAAGAATATATTGAGAACACCTGTTCTTTAATTTCAAAACATGAAGATATATTTATAAATATTTGATGTTTGGGTAGATCACTTCTCAAAGCACACTTAGATGTTTTCATGTTAAGGGTAGAGATACTGCCTTTAGTATAGATATCTTGTATTCAACAGAGCAATTAGTCATAGGAGTAAAAAAAAAATAATTTGAGAACAAATCACAGAATTTTATCCAAACTAAATCTTTTTTGATTGACTTATCACAGTGTCTTCTAGGGTCTACAAGAATTAGACAAGTAGAATCTCATCCCCACCATAGAAACTTGTTTCCAAAGAAGAAAAACATGTAACTTCTAGAGTTCATCTGAAGGCCTATGAGCATATGAGAAACTCAAATGAAAAATAGAGTAGAATTCAGTTGCTCATTTTGCTGGGATGTGTGGTATCTTCTGAATGTAAGATAGAGCCATATAGTCCACCCATACCTTTCTTTTTGGTGCAACGAAGTCGAGCTCAGTTGCACAAAACATAGCCGGTCCAGTGTATTTGTCCACAGAGACAATTCAGTGAGGCAGTTTGTTCATGCGTGCAACCCCCCCCATGTTTAATAAACTTAGTACAATATCCTGCATTTATGCTAGCCCTGTATTCAGTTGTATTGTCATTGATGACTTGTTGCCTTCTGAAGTTTGATGTTGTCCCAAAGATCTTTGCTGAAAGGATGAGTTCACATTACCTGGAAAAGTCAAATTACAATAACTTCTTCTCTATCTCCAAGCGATTTTTTTTTTTTTTTTTTTTTTTGTTTGGGGCTTATCCAAAAATCCCTCCTGATTCCTGAGGAGTAGTGCTTAGGAATGATGTGGAGAGGGGGGATTATCTTGATCAGATTAATACTATGACTAGTCGTAGGAGTTGACTGACTAATTTCCAGAATTAATTTGTTTGGTTTAGCTATGTTCCATGTACTTTGCAACAGAGATGAAAATAACTGACCAAAATATCAAAGGGCAGCCTTTAGAGCACTGATTTGCTGTATTTACCACCATTTGACCTCCCCCAGCCACGTGGGAAGGAACTCGGCCCTAGAGTGAAGTAAAACATCACTACCTGTTTCCTTTTTAGTAAGTATTAAAAGGATTCTTCCTGTCAGGTTAGTTAAAAAAGCTGAAGAGAAGCAATGCTAGTGAAGTGAGTTGCTTCTCTGGTGAAGATAATCCCGTGTGCTTGTCTCTGGCACGTGAAACGTAACTGTGATTCAATTGTGATTTCTGTAGCTAGAAAATACACAGTACTATTTCAAGTGCCATTATTATTGTTGGGCAAACAGAACACATGCTTATGTAAGGGAATTTGTTATAAAATTTTAAACAAGGCATTACAAAGAGGAATTTGTAAGAAAATACTATAAACAATCATGTTAAAACTCAATTGCACATAGTTAATCTTGTGATGTTAGTGACTTCTTGCTGTTGATTATAGGTGACAATGTAAATAGGCTGCATCATCTGGCATTTGGGAGTTTGCATTCAAGCCTCTTTGCTTTAATTTGCTTGGAATGATTTACAGCAAAGTTATTGCTGTCTTATTTAATAGCTAGATCAGTATTGGACTAGATTAATTACTTTACAGTGTCATAAAAGTACATGTAGAGCTTGTAGAATAGATCCTTGCCAAAATCTTCGGGAGAGTTTTGAGTTTGGTTTGTCAACACTTTGCAGCACCTGTCTTTTTCAGTTCATTTTAATATTTTGTTGCCGATGTATAAAGTTTACAAAATTATTGATTCCTCGAAAGCTGGAAGGCAAAAATATCACAGGTGAACTTAAAGTTAATTCTAAAATAAGTAAAAACTTGTGGTGGGAAAATACATAGCATTCTGTCCTGTAGAGGCCCTTCTTCTGTACCCTTTTCGTCCTCATCTGAGAGCAGATCCAAAAAAGGAGTTGTCTTTGCAACAGTGAACTTCTAGTACTTGCCCTGACTGAAATTCAGAACTGTGTGCTAGGTACATGAGCTGCTTGTGAAGTTCATGGAGATACGTAGGACTTCAGAATAGGAGCAGCAAGCAGCCTGGAAACAGACCACTTAATGCACAGCTAGTCATTGAGGGTACTCCAGAACCAGGAATGGATCTGGCATGTTTTAGCTAGTGGTGGTTTAATGTAAAACATAGAAACAGCTGTGAACTTGAGTGTTGGCCTGCTTCTGAAGTGAGTGTGCTGGCTGCTAGCTGCTTTGCTTCTGGACCCGGGGATCCTGGATTACTCGCTCCTGTCATGCATGGTTTCAGGATTCAAAGGTAATGCTAGTCAGAGGATCATAGAAAGCCTGTCAAATATGGCTGGCGTTTCTTTTTTGATTCGGTATAGTGCTTCATTCATTTAATCATCTTTGGGGTAGCACAGATTTTAAACTATGTACTACAGATATATTTTTCCAGCTTGTGAATGTGCAGCTAACACCTGCAGTATGATATTACAAAGTGTTTTCTTGCACTGGTTTCTAAGATACTTAGATATTTCTTTAAGCATTATGTGGAATTTATTGTTAAGTGTGTTCTAATTCACCTGTAGCAACGTGGACACTATCAGCCGTGGCACAGTTGTATGCAGCCAGCCTTCCAAACTGGGTGTTTTTTCCCTGTGCCTAGCAATAACAGGTTTATCTGACAATGTTTCCAGCTTTTTAGTTCATCCTGCATCTTTTTTAACTCCTGTGTGAAGCTCCATTGTTTACACATTTTGTTTCCTATTTCTACTTTCATGTACAGTATTTTATTGACAAAACTCTTGGCTTGGTTGTGAATAAATTGCTTTCTGTGTATGCTGGCTCTTGCCTTCCTGTCGTGGCTATTTTGGGTTTAAGTACTTGTTAGCATCCCTACCTAAGGATGAAGTAAAATGAAACATGGTGAGCTAATGTAATACCGTGCTGTTGCCAGAAGGGAGATGTCCTGTTTCTCCTACAGTACCCTTCCTACATCTCCATCTTTGAACTTCCCTCACTTTTTCTCTGGCGTTCAACAGACTCCCATATGCATTGACTCAGCTCACTGCTTGCAGAACGTAAACCCAGCTGCATTAGAGAAGTAAATCAGCTCAGCAAAAGGCCCAAAGAGTGCAGGATGGTTATGCAGGATCATGTGGGAGCGAAAGCAAGACCTTTGGTGTCACTGAGCTGTTAGATTGGCTTGTTCACGTTACTTATGTTCACGTTAGAGATGTAATTTGACAGTAGATTTAACTGATCTAAGTCAGGGCTGCTCTACCCCCAGCTGTGTCTTTCCTTCGATCTGTTGTCATCATAGTTCTGTTCTGGTCTCTGCAACGGAATGATTCGGAGAACTGAACTGGAAAAAAGTGACTTTTTGTCAAGGTTAGTTTTCAGCTAGTTTCAGTTACCTTACCAGGAGTCAGGGTAGTCACAGTAGCCCCACTGGAAGGAAAGGGTCTGGAAGGCATGGCTGAAGGCAGGGGAAGCAGCAGCATCACATAATCAATTCACGCTGTCTTAGAACCTCATCTTTACAGAGGCAGCAGCACAACAGTGTGATGTGGGCTGAGGAATTGCTTTCTTGACGTGGTGGTTAGATACGATGCTTCATTCCCTGCAAAACTTGACATGATCATGATCCACCTATATCCTTTGTAACTGGCTATTCAGTGCGAAGAAATAGGTTATCAAATTTCTTTCCAGGTGAATAGAAGTTAAATGAATATGTAGAAGTCTGCTGCCCGAGTAGTTTCAGTTCCCATTTCATCTTCAGTTCATATGAAATAACAGACAGACGGCTCAACAAAGGGCAAGTCAGTGCATGTACAACCCTTTGGGAGCACCTCGCAAGATAAGCAATCTACTTGAATGACATAATTGAAATGGAGAGGGAGAAGTAAACAAAATATAACTTCTTAAATTGTGCAAATGAATGAAGAGGAAGGGAAGCGGACTTGTGAAGCAGGAAAGCTTGGACTTTCATCTTATAGTCAGACAGCACTGACAGCGAGCGAACTCTTAGTAGTTGGGGAGTGACAGTGACTGGCATGTGTGTTTCAGGGTTGGAATGAAAATATGCCTGATAAACAGGGACAAATGGATGAGAACATTGCATATGAACTCTTAGTGTATTCCTTTACTTTTTCATAAGTAGGTTTTATTTGTGTATGGTTACTTGTACTCTTGCTAAAACCAACTCTTAACCCAGCTTAACTATCTGTGTGGTTTTTGGCTTCTTTTATGGGACCACCCATGAGTAGGGAATTTGGACAAAAGTTTGTTGAAAAATTCAGTATTAGTTACTTCCATATGGATAGATGATAGCTACTTGTGCTGAGAATTTGTGTTGTCCACTTTCAAGGCTGTCCCCACAGAGTAGGGGAGGAATGTCTTACTGTCTTGCGGGGAGTATTGATCTGGTAGCATATGAAAAAATTAAAGGCTTTTAGAAGCTGTTTCTAAAATTAAGGCTAATCCTACTTCTGTATATACATCTATATTCAATCACTTTCAGCGCTATAAAAGTTTTAAATACAACTTTTCTCTGATGTGGATGCTTCTGTAGAGAATTTTACAAATGAGTATGTGTTTTTCACATTTTAGAATACTCTCTTTTTTGACAATGTGAAGCAAATGTTTCATTTTTACCACTGTCAGCTAATAGTAAATATTCTGCGTGTACACACAGAGGTGTATATGCATAATCTATAAATATGCATAGACACATGTATATATGTGTGTGCATATTTATAGATTATGCATATACAGATAATGCGTGTGTATATATATGCATGTATACTAATTGAGATAAATGACACTTTGCAGTGCTAATGATTAACTTGGTCTCCCAGTCTTGAGTTTACATTATCCCTTGCCAATTAAGGTCTTGATTGTCTTGGCAGAGTTGAAGTGTGTCAGTTTAAATGCACTGTGCTTTATTAATGAATACATTTAACTTAGCTATTCACAGAGAAAAATAAACTAGTGTGGTAATTCTTTGGTGTATATCAAATATTTGCTCACTGAATGAATGAGTAGTTTAAATAATCAGCATTATTGCAGTGCACTGTAAATTAAAGAACTCACTGTTGTATTTTATTGACAACATTACATTGTGGATTGTATGTTTCTTGGAATTTGGGATTAACAGTAGACCAATAAAAGGCTTAGTTTTTTGAAAAATAGACAATGTGGGCTGGGCAGGAGCATCATCAGTCACAGATTATGATGGTTAATGGAAAGGCATTGATTAGCTATTATTTTTAAATATTTAAAGTGTTTCAGCATTATTTCATCACTTCTAGGGCTGTCTTTAAGCTGAGCGTATAACTTTTTCTGAATTGATGGCATAGTACTGTGGATCTGTTTAACCAGATTTCATTTGAATGGTCTGTGTTAGTCAGGAATAATTTACTAAAAAGACACTGTGCTGTCATTCCTATTATTTAGAAACTTGGATTTTCCAGTTAGAATCTCTTGCTGCTCATGTTTAAATATACCCATATTAAATATTGTTTGGTATGCCAGTGGTATAAAGGCAGATGAATAACCTCTTGAAATGCATTTTAGCACTTAAACTACAACCCAGCTGAGTTTCATCTTTCCAGATGCATTCTGGTGTGTGTGTGTGAAAACGCAACAAAACCAATTTTAAGTAAGAGAGCAGAGTTTTAGGTAAACTGTTGGGGATATTGGTTTTCTTGTGCTTTTTGGAGATGCTGAGATACAGGAAGTGTATAAAGGTTTTGGACATGTCAGTGTTCCAGGAGTTGCTTTTGGGGTACCGTATGTAGGCTGTTGTTTTTTAAGTACTTCCTGGTCTTTAGGAATGCACTAAGAATATGAAACTGAAGTGACTTTCACTTTGCAAGTAAAACACTTCTATTATGACATCAAAACTTACGTGTTCTCCTGTTCAATGGTTTATGCAGAGCACCAGGAAAAAAATGCATTTTAGTGTTAAAGAATTCCCACAGATACAGATTCCAAATTGGTTTGCTATATTGGACAGGACTTCTGACTTCCCATTTCTTTGGAAAACACGTAGCTGTGCTGTCATTTAACATAACACGAACAATAAAGTCGGGATGCTCTGTTTACAGATGCTGACATTCTCTTGCTTAATCCGTGATCTTCCCTGTGTGTGTCCTGAGCCCCTGCTTTTAAAATCATAGAATCATAGATAGAATATTTTCGGTTGGAAGGGACCCCCAGAGGTCATCTAGTCCAACCCCCCCTGCAGTGAGCAGGGACACCGCTAACTAGATCAGGTTGCTCAGAGCCCCGTCCAACCTGGCCTTGAATGTTCCCAGGGATGGGGCCTCCACTGCCTCTCTGGGCAACCTGTTCCAGTGTTTTACCACCCTCATTGTAAAGAATTTCTTCCTTATATCTAGTCTAAACCTACCCTGGTTTAGTTTAAAGCCATTACCCCTTGTCCTGTCACAGCTGGCCCTACTAAAAAGATTTTCCCCATCTTTCCTATAGGCCCCCTTTAGGGACTGAAAGTCCTGGTGGGGGATCAGTGTGCTGCTTGGCTACATCATTTCTGAATGTCCTTGTTTTGGTTTTGCTTTAGTTGGCTGGAGTGTGGAGGGGGGGCCATGCCGAGGGGAGAGTTTCCCGCCACTGGC
>NW_009259308.1:459100-466600 GCF_000687185.1 Egretta garzetta
TTAGCATAGCTTCTAGGAGGATCTGTTCCATGATCTTCCCAGGCACAGAGGTGAGGCTGACAGGTCGGTAGTTCCCAGGGTCTTCCTTTCTACCCTTTTTGAAAATGGGCACAATGTTTCCCTTCTTCCAGTCCCCAGGGACTTCATCTGACTGCCATGACTTTCCAAATATCGTGGAGAGGGGCTTGGCGACTACATCGGCCAATTCCCTCAGGACTCTGGGATGCATCTCATCAGGTCCCATGGACTTATGTGCGTTCAGGTTCCTCAGGAGGTCACGAACCTGATCTTCTCCTACAGCAGGAGGGGTTTTGCCCTCCCGGTCCCCCTCATGCCAGCCATCAACTCGGGAGGAGTGAGGAGAAAGGTTGCCAGTGAAGACTGAGGCAAAAAAGTTGTTGAGTACCTCAGCCTTCTCCTCATCTGCTGTTACCAGCTTGCCAGTCACTTTGAAAATTTGTAAACTGCAACCTGCACCCTGGATGCCAGTGTTGAGTGGCTGCTGGAGAGGGTTGATCAGTGTTGGTGACCTGACAAAGCATGGGCCAGGTTTGGCCAGCGAGCCAGGTCCCTCCAAGCGGCCAACCTTTTGCCTTTAAGAGGTAAAGAATGACTGTTAAGGCAGTATGTTTTATAAACCACTAAGGATGGCTGTTTCTTAACCTACTCTCATCAAGCTTAAGGGCCAAGCTGTTATTGCTGGGTCTAAAGTTTGTCTCCTACCAAAAGGTATGTGGCTTTGATCTGGGAGCTGAGACTTGCAGTTATGTCAGCATGGCTCTCCAGGGATCTAAAATTTGTGATTTTAAATCTGTGTTAGGTACTGAAGAATCTAACTTGACACTAAAAAGTACGGAGTATGTAGGGTATTAAATGGACAGTTGTTTCTGGAGGGCCTTGGCTCTAACCTAACTAAAATAATGGTTATAGTAAAAACTAAAAATACCTGCCTCTAACTGATTGTGTAATTGAGAAGTAAACATAGCACATTCCGTCCTTTGTGAACAGCAACCAAAGCGACCGTGTGCCTGACCAGCAGATTGTGAACAGTGCAACTTCACGTTTTCTCTGTGTTAGCAAGTATGTGGACTAGTTACATCTGTGTTCTGCAGAAAAAGACTGAGATTTTCAGATTCTCAGCAGAACTGTAACACTCTGAATATTCTTTTAAGTATATACTTTTTTTTAAAGTATAGCTGTTTCTTCTTTGATACTGATTATTGAATGTCCCCAGTTAAGATCCAAAATTAACAAGCAAGTGGATAGCATGCAGCTAATGGAAACCAGGTATTGAGACTTAATGATGTTTTCTACAGGAAAGCATTGTATTTTTTTGTTGTTGTGGAACAGCCATCTGTAAAGCGATAACACTATTGCCTGAATACTGTGAAATGTACTTCAGTGTGAATGGTGTATGAGCTTTGAGCTGTGAAACTAGAGTTTAAAAAGCATGTTTCGTGTGATTAGGCAGTGCATTGAAGCTTTTTCTCCTGAAATAATTGGATCACATTTAAAAAGACTTAGTTGCAAGACTTAAGTCACAAAGATCTAAATTTTTTCCCAGGTATCTTCTTTTAAAAATGTTATTTGAAAATATATTCCAGTGAAATGTCAACGATGAGCTCCAGTTCCTGTTCAGGAGAAGGTTCTCTGCTCTGATTTCACTAACAGAGTTTTGGGTAGTCACACCTCTCCCCTAGCGGGCTGGTGGAAACCACCTGGAAAGCTGAGTGCTGATTGTGGGATATGACCTTCTGTTGGGGTGTAGGAATGCACCCTTGCGTTTTGAGCACTTTGTATCTTTGCATGATCTTTAGATGTGTGGGCTCATACCTGAGAGCTGTGACAGCGAGGTCTGTGTATGAAGAAAGGAAAAGGTGTTATACCCAGGTCAGGCAGTTGCAGTTTGATAGTCTAACTTAGTGGTGAGGACTTAACTTCCTTTTGCTGTGTGGTGGACTCGGTGTGTGGAGTAATTAGTGTCAATTACGGGAGTTGCTATGCAATAGCAATTTCAAATGAGAAATTGGTTGTGTTGTCTGTATCCCCAGGTACTTCATCATGCATCCCTTATGCGTAGGTGCCACCTACTGTTTTGATCAACTGAAAAAGACAAAGATTTAAAGCATTAGTAATTAACCAAGTCTTCTCATTCCTGCAAAGTATTAGTAACCATAGTTGAAGTATAAGATTTAGTGTATATGCTTGTGTTCCTGTGATTGCTGTTGTGTACAGTTTAGTCTGAATCCAAATTAATTTCATCTTAAAACTGATGAAAGTCATCTTTGCAAGATAAATGATTCTGAGAGTCTTTAGTTGTTCCTACCTTTGCAAGTGGTATGCTGAAGCCAAGGAGTCCTTTCCTCCTACATGATCAGTGTGAGAGTGTTGAAAAACATTGGTTGTGTTTGGCACTTTGGAAGTTTTGGGTGGTGGTGGTGTAGTTGGCTCGCCTCTCACTTCATCTGTTGTCTGCTTTCCATGAACCAATGTATATCATGGTGATGGATTTGCAGAAGAAGGTCGTCGTATTGCTTGTTAAAGACGTGATAGACATTTAAATGTGTTTTATATTCGCTTTTCAATTTTAAACAAGCAATGATGCTTTAGCAGTATTTTTAGTATCTTTTCACCATAAATTAGAACTTGAAGACCATCTTTAGAAGAGTAATACTTATTGCCTCAATTTAAATTTAAAGATGATAAATATTACACCACTGTGTTTTGACCTCTGGAGTGCATCATCAAGGTGAAAGTCATGCCTCACTGTGAAAACACTCTTCAAGCAGCAAAATCTAATTCTTGCTTATGTTGACAAACAGTACAAAAGATTCATTTTGCATCCTTGGCGTTTTTTTGCATCCTTGGCATTTTGTATGATCAAAATGCCAAATTACTCTAAAATGTGAATCTATCACGCAGTCTTCAAAGACAAAAACAAGTTAAAAAAATAAAAGAACTTCCATATATGGACAGAAAATACCGATCTTTGCCTTTCCTCTGCAAAAGCAGCAACAAATTCACAAGTTAATAAATCTTCCAGGCTTCCTATGGTAGAACATATTTGTGTTATCTTTTGTTTGCTTGCTTTTAGCATAAAAACAAGCCACAGAGGGCAGAGCCACTGGCAGTGGTATTGATATGACTCCCTCCCTTTCTACTTTTTCCCCAAATTTAAAAAAAAAAAGGCACACACAAATTCCAAAAAACTTCTAGTCAGTGGGCTGTGTATGCCTTGAATAAACATGTGTCATCTAAACATTTCAGCTTGGATTTCATTAATCTTGGATAAATGTCTGCAATAGAGGATACAGAGTTTTGTATTTCCTTTTCCCTGTGGATTTTGAAACAAGTTTTTGTGACCCATAGGAATTATCTGTTAGTGCATTACATGGCCAACAGTCTTCAATATGTAACTGTATTGGTAAAACACACTGCAAAACTCTCAGTAGAAATATTGATGCTATCGAAAGGTTTAAAATTCTTATAAAGGCTCTTAAAAAAAAAACAACAAAGCACTTCAGAAAAGAATTCTTGACTTCTTGGCAGTGACAGAAAGATCTCTACAGCAAGAAATTAGCAGAAGATTCCTCAAGATTGCCATGCAGTCCTCCCCCAGAATTTGTTGCAGCTGCATAAACCTCTGTGAATCTAACTGAAGAATTTAGGTGTGGTTTTGTGACAGTTTAATTTTCAGTGCTGTTGTGTTATGATTTCTTGCCTCCGTGGGGAGGTTGTGTGGGAGATATTGTAGAACTTGCAAGAAGTGTCAATATTGGTTTCCTAGAGCTGGATAAAAGATTGCCCAGCCAGTGGTGCGCAGCACGCATCCACCAGCTGTTTTCCCCTTTCTCACCATGCTCATTCTAAGAGTCTTAGAAATCTTTGCAATTCCTACCTCTTCTTCTCTGCCTCTCACTTCAGTTTGATAACTGATTTTTTTTTTTTTTTTTTTTTCCCTCTTCATCTGCCTGAAATTGCTTTTTCGGATCTATCTTATTTTTGGATTAATTACAGCTAGTATTTGGACAAAACCACAGAAGGTCCCCAACTGTATCCTTTATACAGGAGTACCTAAGGGTAGGAAAGCAAATCCTTTGGGACCCATAGTCACTCTGGAGGATGGCTGTGGTTTGGTTTTACTTAGCTAATGATACTGGAATGGCATGTGGTAACTGCTTTAAATGGGGGAGTGAAAGCAGATCGCTAATGATTTGTTTTGTGTATCCAGTCCACTGTTTAGTACACAGTCTATTGAGAAACTCTGCAAAGCTGCTTTGTGATCATTTTATATATTAGTAATGTTATCACAATGATGCTACAAGAATGACAACAGTACTGTGAACACAAGCCATTTGTTGGAGTTTATTAAAGATTTTGGAATGAACTTTGAAAAACATTTCTAAGGTTTGCTGCTTTCTGTTGAGTTGTTTCTAACCTTTTTAATATTCTCTAAAGAAATTCCTGGGAAGATTTCTTTTTGTGTGTTTTAAGTTATAGTAGACTGTGTGCTGAACTTAAATGCTATATGAGAAATTTTTACGTACCCATTCTAAAGAAAGGTTTGAAATGTAAGTAGCTCTGTGTGCAGGAGACACGTTTGCAGTATTTGAAGTATATAGATTTATCAAAATAAACTTACAGGTATCAGAACAGTGTTTTATGTCAAACCTTCTCTAGAACTTTTGGGATTTGGAGCAGGAAATAAGAAAATAAATAAATAAATTGAAAAGCGAGAATAGTTTTCTAGTCAGACACATCACTCATGTTCCTCTGAAGGCCTTGGCACGTTTGACCAGGTAATAGGCAGAGACACTTTGTGTGATGAAAGGGTTGTTCAGGGCTTGCCTCTTATTTTTGTATAAAAGTTTATTTCATTGTTTGCATTTGAAGCTGGCAGTGAACTTTCTGTTGTTTTCATCTGAACAGATATGGCCCTTGTGGGCACCAATAAGAGTGGGTGCTGCACCTGTTTCCCCTCAACAAAATGCCATGTGGCCTAAGAAAGGATTCGCTTAGCTGAGAAAAAGGGCTGTTGAACATTTGCGGTTTTGTCTCTCCTGTTCTTCCTAATACTGATTCTATGCATTTTGCAACCCTTATTATTGGTCAAAGCCTCATGTCCCTATCTTGGGAACTCGGCACCCATCTTTGCTCCTGTCTTATTGATGGGATATGTGAGGCTCATAGTTGGGAATAGAGGCTGTGCTCCTAAAACGGTATCTTAAAGCCCTCTTAGCTAGCTTGTCAGAATGTAATGAGTGTATGTGTTTAGCATTTTCTATTTAGATGGATCTACTCTTGCATACTCCCTAAAATCTACAGATAAATTAATGTGACGGTATGCATACAGCAGGTATAACTCTTCTGCTGAACTGCTATTTCCCATGCTGCCCATAGGTTGAAGGTACTGGCCAGCAGACATCTATGTAGTTAAACAAGTGGTCAGTGCCTCTGAAGAATAATGGGGTGATGCAGCTTTTGGCAGACAGAGACATTTGTCTGGCTCTGATAGTGTAATGCACATCTTTTAATAATAAGTTCTGATGTGTATGTTGATTTATTGCACTTTATAGAGCAGCTAAACATAAGAAAGCTTCCTTCCCAAAACAGTGCAGTAGACTCAAGCACGCGAATGAGAAAATTAATTCTTCAGTTCTTCTGCTGATGTTCATTGATCATAAATTGAATTACAGTTTAATGACTCTCTTTCTCTTTTTCAGGACATAAGGGACCTTTTTACGTGATAGAATGGATGAACAGTCACAAGGCATGCAGGGGCCTACTGCTCCACCATTTCAGCCGCAGGTACTTTTTTTTTTTTTTAACAGTTACTCAAGAGTGGATGATATAACTTCTTAAACAGAGAAAGAGAGAGAAATTAGAAAACATTTCTTGCAGGGATAAAGAAGCTGTAAGCAGATAGAATGTATTCTGGTGATCTTGAAATTAATTGAATATCAGTCCTATATTTCATAGAGAATAATTACTTTTAATTTTTGCCTCCTACTGCTTCACCAAGTTTGAGGGTTTGGAGCTGGAAGGGGAGTAGGAAGCAAAATGAGGGTGGTTGTTTTCCTGAGAAATGGTGAGCTGTTAAATACTGTATGTTTTGAAATTTGTATCAAAATTACCACATTTTTTTCAGACTGTTACCTTCAACTTTCTCTACTTACACCCCCTAATGGTGATACTACATGAATTAGTGCCATTACCTTTTAAAACCATTCAGGATAAATTCCCAGTAGCTGTAGTTCTGTTATAAAGAAGGTGCATAAGAAAATTAATCTTTGGATATGTGGTGATGGTTTGAAACAAAGGATAAAGATTATCTGATAAGAGATAATATTGGGATTTTGCTTTTTGACATTTTTAGGAGGTAATTCTTTGAAGGGAGTGCAAGAGCCTGCAGAGGAATACCCAAAAAATATTTATTGTGGTGACTATTCCAAAGTAAAAGCTGGACAGTTCTTTACAAAGCTGAAACTTGAATTTTATAATTTTCTTGTTGAACGGCATAGGTGATAGGGCAAGTTATGCCCTTTATTTTACAGAAACTAAGGTGAATATTGCCCTAATCACTGACAATTGTTGATGAGGAGCATGAGAATATTTAGCCAAACAGTATAATGCCTTAGTCCCAACCAGTTTGAAAACACCATTTCATAAAATCACAGAATGGTTGAGGTTGGAAGGAAACCCTGGAAGTCATCAGTCCTCCTGTTCAAGCAGGGTCTCCTAGAGCAGGTTTCCCAGGACCATGTCCAGACTGCTTTTGAACATGTCTATATACTTCGTGGGCAACCTGTGCCAGTGGTCAGTTACCCCCACAGTAAAAATGGGTTTCCTGATGCTCAGACGAAACCTGTGCTTCGGTTTGTGCCCATTGCCTCTTGTTCTGTTGCTGGATGCCACTGAGGAGAGCCTGGCTCTGTCTTTTAACGCCCTCCCTTCAGGTATTTGTACACACTGATGAGATCCCCCTGAACCTTCTCTTCTCCAGGCTGGGTGTTCCCAGTGCTCTCAGCCTCTCCTTGTATGAGAGGTGCTCCAGTGCCCTGATCATTAGTGGTTGTTTGCTGGACTCTCTCCAGTATGTCCATGTATGGGTGGCCCAGAACTGGACACATTATTCCAGGTGTGGCCTCGCCAGTGCTGAATAGAGGGGAAGGATCACCTTCCTCCACCTGCTGGCAGCACTCCTCCTGATGGCAGCCCAGAACACCATTTGCTGCCTTTGCCTCAAGGGCACATTACTGGCCCGTGTTCAACTTAGTGTCCACCAGCACCCCCAGGGTCTGGCCTGTAAAGCTGTTTTCTATTAGGTCAGCACTGAGTGTGTGCTGGTGCGTGGGGTTATTGCTGCCCAGGTGCAAGGCTTTGCACTTCCCTGTCTTGAACTGCATGAGGTTCTTGTCAGGCCATTTCTCCAGCCTGTCGAGGTCCCTGTGGATGGCAGCATGACCCTTTGGCGCATCCGCCATTCCTCCTGGTTTTGTG
>NW_009259308.1:471600-507290 GCF_000687185.1 Egretta garzetta
TTCTCTGTCATATCTTGACTCGCTGTTCTATTTCTGTGATTTCCTGTGCTCTGCAGCACCAGGAGGCAGGGCTAGTCCTGGCAGTCATAAAAAAAGAGACTTGGTTCCCCCTTCTGGGAAAACTGCCAGATATATACTACTTCAAAAGCTGAAAAATATTCTAAGAACTTTGATCAGCAGTCTTAAAACATTAGGCTAATTCTTCCTTCGTTTTCAGTGCATGAGAAACCAAAAAGGTCAAATGTGACTTGAAATGCAAGTCAATTAAGGTGGATGTGGAATGCCTGGGTACTTGAAGAAAGTCATAAAGTCCAGCTTTTCACTGTTAACTATGAAATTTTTATAACGGTGTTTGCATTAAGAATACAGAGGCATTACAGCATGTGTACTCTTAACAGTATTTCAGAAGTCAGTATGTATAGCTGTATTCTCACATCAGATTTGCTAATCTGACAAAAGATTTTTTCCAACTAATGAAGACGGTATCATGTTGTCTATATAGGGGTGATAGATTCTATAGCAGAAAATCTTCCTTGTTCAACCATTTAATAAATTTCTAAGGATATACTTCGTGGTCGGTAGGAAACAGCGTTAGAGTTGTGGCTCTCCCAAATGGCTTTATCCTGATAGCGTCTTAAAATGTACAACATACGGTGTTGGTTTTCCATTGAATGTTATTGCCTAGTGTGTGCCAGGAGGGGCTATGTTCTGTGATCTGGAAAATCACTTCCCATATGAAGGCTTGGATGTATGTAGAAGACTACTATCTGAATGGGTAGGTGAGATTTGGTTAACCTGCAAGGGGAAAAAAAATTCTAAGTGTACGATGAAATATTACCTGGAGTTCAAAAGGCTTATGGCAGCACTGAGTGTTTGGCACAGCTGTTTCAGCTTGTATAGTTGACATCTAAAGCTGTTCCATTTGGACAGAAGACCACCTTAATTGTTACTATGCTTCTGTAACCTTCCCTAAGATTCCATAGAAATATATTTATTAAACACAATCACAATACTTAATTTCACTATAAAATTTGTTTTCATAATGTCTTTTGGTGAGAAGTGATTGCTTTTAAAAGGAACTCTTGTGGGTCTGCTCTATGGTGGTGCTTTTTGCTTTTAATTTCACCCAGGTTTTCTTTTATTCCAATTAAAATACTGTTGGTTTTTTTTCCTGATGCCTTATTAATGGAAGCTCAGCATGGACAAAACAGGAAGTATGCTTCTTTCTGTCGTGAGGGAGAGGCTCTATTCTCTCTATTTTAGACCTGTGCATGGATACAGATTTCCACATTGAGACAGCATCTCTAAATGCTGTACTTTGTGTTAAATAACATAATTGATATCTGGACTTTCTTCTACTTCCCTGTTTTTTTGCCCTTTCTCATCTCACATCTTAACTACTGCATGCCTTCCTCCTTGATCTTGCAAGTTGTATCTGTTCCACCCCCTCCCTGTTTTGTTTTCCTGGCTGGGTTGGGTGTATAGCTGTTCCCCATGTTTGTCTCTACCTTCAAGGTCTGATGTGACTTTGAATTCTCCAGTTATTCTCTCTTTAAGTATTGCTGGATCTCAGGCCATTCCTTCTTCCAAAGGATTGCCAGTTTTGAATTCTCATGAAGCTTTCCAACGGGAATGTTTATTTTCTGCTATTAAAATTTTATTTGGCTGAAATATGTACAATATTTATAAATGTTACATTAATGTGTACAAAATGTATGTTTGTGGAACTCAATGTGAGCAGAAGCAAATGGCAGTAAGATGCTGTGGGAGGAAGGACAAGCAGATGGTGACAGAAACCACTCTTCCTGAATTTGTAGTTGCTGCTGAGTCCAGATGACACGAAGAAGTAGTATTCTTAATCTGGTTTCCAGTAGGGTATGTCGCAGAGTGAAAACTGTTTAATTTGCAATTTCTTTCTAGTGATTTAACCAACAAAGGCCCAGCAAACTATTTTGTGTATTCTTTCTTCTTGTACCCTTTGTGCTTCATCCTCCCATGTGTGGCTTGCCTTCTTGTAATTAGGGAAGTGCTATTTATAATAATTAGGTTCTCTTTTGCCATGGAACTATGTTTCTGAGATGCTGTTGAAATACTACCTTAATAAAAACAGAATTAAAAAACAAATCTTCATTGCTTCACTTTCATTGATGTCTAAACTACACTTGGAGTCAAAGAAACATCAGGAAAGATCAACCACAGATAAACTATGAACATAGCAGTATAAGCTTGAAAAGCTTCTAGATAAGTTTCCTAACGTGTTAAGTCTGAGGTCCAAATTATACTGAAAGATCACGTCTGAGGAAGAAGCAGCACGTGTCCCCTGCTGCCACCCAAAGTAACCCTTGCAACAGAACCATCAACACCCTGAGGTGTCATGTGGCATGCTGAGCAATGAGTGCTATAGTGGTCACTTCCAAGGGATAGATACTGGAATACATGCTCACAAAACATCCTCAAGGGGCGAAAGAGTTGTAAATATCTAAAGTCAGTGACTGTAAGGCTGTATGAGTTCACTTTTTGAGCTATTTTCTAATTAAACCTTAGCAACTCAAAAATGTTATGTGAAACTGAATATTTCAACAAAATTCCAGATTCATTACATTTCTGCCTTACATTGTTTCACTTTTCCTTCCTTTTCATTCCAAAATTGGAGACCCCTGTGTTAGAGACTCAGACAATGAATCCTTTTATCTAGCGCTTACATTCATTATTCATCGTGCATTGTCAGTGGATTGCTACTTCAGGCCTGAATTAGAGATAATTAATCTTAGGAAAGCACTTGTAATTTCACACTTTATGAAACGCTATTGTCTCAGTGCAGCGGTGCTGTGGTAGCAAAATAAATGCTTATTGTTGCTATGCAGTATCATATCTCTTAATATTTATGTACATTCAAGTCTTTATTTTGCTTCCCTGTCTGTAGGTTTATGTTACAGCAGTCATGTTTGTGTTTTGCTTTGGAAATATTTTTTGGTAGAATTTCCAGCAGACATAGGTTAAATTGTCATCTAAATGGTGAGGTTAGAAAGACCTATATCCTTCTCAGTACTGAAAAGGAAAACTTGGAAAAGTGATGGACTTTAGAGCAAGAGGATTCAAGTAGATTCCCAACTCGGCATGCTACTTTAGATGAGCTAAATTGGTAGCTGGTAATTGGTCAGATACAATATATGCTTAGAAACTAAGGCCTGATGTTTTCCATCTGCTGGTTAAATGTTCCTAAACCTTCTTCACATAGCCTTCCGGGAGCTCTGGTTGCATGTGTGAGCATGTATGTAAGAACTTTACTCAGGAAGTTGATTTCATGTATCACAGCCTTTTTGTTTAGTTTACACGTCTGCATAGGGAACAGTTCCTGCTCTGTATCTTAAAAGAGCTTAGAAACTCTTCTAAAAATATTGGTATCTCTTGACGGTACTTATAACTGGTATTTCTAGAATGCTGAAAGACTAAAATTATAATGTCCACCCACATGAAGATACTGGAGGAGTGATTCAATTCATAGTTATCAGAGAACGCTTAGCTGCATAACACAGAGGGGAATAGTTTGGAGTAAGTATCAAGCTATGCTTGTCCTTCCACTCTTCCCTCACATGCTATTAAATGCAGCGTGAGATGAAGAACTGAGAGCTAAAAATGGACTTTTTGTTTCACTGGGTGTTCTTGCTAAGTGTAAAGAAAAATTGTTAAGGGCTTTTAAAATGCTCTCTTAAGTCTCTTCAGCTGTATTTGCCTAATTGTTTTCAGGAATTTTGTGGTAATTGCTAAGGTATAGCGCTTACCGCAATGACTTTTTTTTGATTACACTTTTCATAAAAACTAGCACATCATAAAAACATTTAATATAATTTTTGCTTAGTATGAGGTTTTCTACAGCAAACATAATTCCTTTGCAGAACTGTTAATCTTACCATAGTCCTTAAAAACAGAAACTGGGGAAAAATAATTAAAATTTTAAATAAGAGTGTATTACACTGTGTAATTTGTGCTGACTAGAGAAACATACCTCCAACCTGAATTACCCTCTGATCCTGACCTCTTAAGTGGAGTCAAGAATTAGAATTTATTGTTAGTCTAATTAATGCCCTAGCGGTCTAATCAAAATGCAACAGTTTTTATTGTTAGCCAATTACAGTGATGCTAGCACTTCTAGTCTAATTACTGCTAGTTCCCAATAATCGATGTACACAAGATTCTTCACATCGACCCCATTCAGGCTCACCCTTCCAGTTTCCTGAGCTCTGCTGGGAGGAGGATGCTGGTGGTGGCTCTGTGTGAGATGCGCTGGGTGCTTTCAAGCTGTCAGTTGTTAATGCGTTGTGTTGGACTAAAAGTTTACCGATATTAATCATGCTGGTTTTGTTAGACCTTTATTGTATCTGCTATAATTTCCTTAAGACCGTGCAGTTGCACAAAGCTGAGGCGAGTCTAAAAACAAGTTAGACACAAGTAATCTCACTGTAATGACTTCATTACAGTTAAGTGTTTCAACTGCAAAGCATGTGCTGGTACGGCTAAATCCAAGCTCAAAAAAATAAGTTCACACCAAGCGAAGCCTAGCCAAAACATGGGGAAGTCTTTAGGCCTCATGTTTCTGAGGCAGCCTGCTAATAGCAGTGGCAATACTGTCTTTATAGAGCTACAAATTGTGTGTTTGTGAGATAAGTCTGTGTGCAATGCGTATACTAGAGAGGGGGGAGCATAAGCTGACCTTTCAGGTTGGCTTGCTGAGTAATAGTAGCTGAAGATGGAATTAGTCTGCTTGCAAAGCTATAAGCTGTTACGGTGGTGTTGGAACTACTGACATCTCTTCGTGTTGGCCAGTCTGTAGTAAACCGCAGCTTCTCCTGTGCGGTCATCTGGTCTCCGGCAGCTCCTGCAAAACAAGCCTTCTGAGCGCTGCCAGGTGTCGTTTTGACATGCACTTGAAAGGATGTTTTTAAAGGATGTTTTTGAGCTCTTAAAGTCTTTCATTGCAGCTTCCATTTTTCAGTGTAAGATGTTTTTCAGTGTTGAGTCATTTTCTGGTGATGAAGTGTGGAGGTTTTCTCGTGTTTACAGTCTCCTCCTTGTGAGCTGACATGGCTTATTACACTAGGGGCCTCTGATCCGAACTACAGCAGTTTGGCAAAATGGAAAGATAATCTCTTCAGAAAGAAAATCTGTAAGCTGTTTGAATCTGGTATGATAGGGCAGAGGTTCTTCAGAGGCCATGGACTGGGTGATTTTTTTTGTGGTGGTTGTTGTTTTGGGTTTTTGTTTGTGTGGTTTTTTCCAATCTTATTGTTGGAAGAACTTAATGTCTGTGAAACTGAGATTCTGGATTTCTGGGAAATGCAAATTATAGTCTTTTGAGGTAAGATCTGGACCAAAGTCTACCGGAAAACATCAAGTGACACCAAATAAATCTTCAGGTTGTCTGTCTTTGTGTTTGTAAGGATCAAAAAAGACTTGGATTTTCTGTCTTTATTTTACTCAGGTAATGTTTGAAATACTCAGTTTAGCTGAAGCTGTGATAAATTTGCCATTCTGCTGTGTGAAATGTAGTGAAAGTATAGGGAGTCATGTTTATAAAACTTAAGTCTGTCCTTTCATGAGAGCAGCTGCTTCATCTAGTCTACTCCAGCCTGTTTAATAACAAATTAGGAGTACTAGGAATACCATCCAGAATACAAAAATAAAATTTTGTCTTTCTTTCCTGTGCTTCAATCCTAGATCTTTCATCCATTCTGAGTCAAGGGCTTTATTTTTGTTGTTTTGTTACTATTCTATGAGAGGTACCCATTTATGTCCCTATCAGAGGCATAGCTTATTAGAAAAAAAAATTGCTCGCAAAACTTGCTCATTTAGGTATAGGTACCTGGTATAGGTAAGTTAATAAGCTGCTTGGCATATCGGAACAGACATTAACAGCTGCAAACTGCCCTGCTTTTTCACACAATGAAACTCTTTTGGTTTTGAATCTTGAAGTTGTGCTATGGGTAATCTTTCCAAACATTACAAGTAGATAATCTGTGCATAATTTTCAGTCTAAAATTCTGTCTGCAGCTTTGATTAGGTTCTCCAGTGTTTGGAATTCTCTGTCTAACCTCTGTGTTATTTATAAGGAATGTTCTTACCTCACTATTATCTAGAACTTGGCAAAGGTGTGAAGCTTCAAGATGTGCCCCTATACCTGTCCCCTTTTTTCCTCGCTCCCCGATACACGCTTTCATTGATTGTTTTTGGGAGGGAGTGTCTACAATTTTCCATTTGCTGGTCTCTTAGGTTACAGGGAAAGGCAATTATGATCTCATGCTCTCCCAGTACTTCCTCAGTTAATGTGCTACCTCTTGTATTTAAGACTTAGGATCCTAAGTGTTTCCTAGAAAAATCATTACAGTCCTTGGTGAATATACCAAATACTAGAACTTTGGTCTATTGTCAAAACAATTAGAGAGAAATGTCTTTTCATTCATAGTTGAGATCTGTAATAGAAGCTGGCTATTTCATCTCCTTCACTGAGTTCCCAACCTTAGTTCATAAGCTGTCTTTTCTGTCTCTTCCATCAGTGTTTCCTACCTCTTAATACTGGTACCTGTGATTTCATATATAGTCCTAGCTCTTTTTTTCTACTACCACTGAAAGTGCTTTATTTCTTAGTGTTAGCATTCCTTTCTTGTGACTTACCCTGCTGTGTATCTGTTAAGTCCCCCACAGTCTCCTCCTTGAGTAATTGCTTCTAGCTCAGTCTGTTTATTTCTCATCATCCTGGCATTAATACACAAATAGTTGTGAGACAGTTTATTCCCTTTCTTTCTTGGTAACTAGTTGTATATTGTTTTCTTCTTTCTTTCCTCCTCCCTCTTTTCCTCTTACTATCTACAAGCCTGGCATTTCAGTTCTTGACTTACAGTTGTCTTTTTGTCGAAAAGTGAATCTTGTATCCACTCCAGGCTGTTTTTTCTATGCCGGCTCTGAAGACAGAAGATAGAATGTCTGAAGGGAAGCAGTGACTAGTCAAGAGCACATGCGTGCTCTGTGAGGACTGTGCTCCACGGATGAAGTCTCTAGACTTCTCCCTTCAGTTGATAAAGGAATGCTAAGCTTATTGTGCATAGTGGCATAGAAAATTAAGATGAGGTTTAACAGATCATGAGGACTTCCTTGGGGAGAGTGAACAAATACACAGTCAGCTTAAGAGATGACCTCTTTGCAGACATTCAGTACTCAAAGTGCTGTTAGTCCTTATTTTTGTTTCTGGGGTTGGTAGCAAGATATAAAATGAAAGTTGTCAGCTGTTGAGCGTTTGATCCTTTTGAGCTGATGGAACCAGGTACCAGTGATCTTCACAGCACATAATACATCTTTTCCTGGAGACTATCTAGAAAGAAATGATGTGCCTTGAAAAGATGTAGCTGGGAAAGGTAATCTCTCAAATGTTGTGGCAATTACTAAAACTTATAGTGCATCTCTATTATTCTTCCGGATAGCTCAAAATATAATAGGCAGACCACACAGAAGTTGATGAATGTGTTTTTTGCTTTTTTTGATTCAGAAAGTAATGGCAAATGAGAGAGGAAGGGTTCCTTGAAGTAACATTTTGGTCATTTCTAAGGGTAATAGTTGGTGGCACTGTATAGGGATGCACATCTGAGAAAGTGAAGTGAGAAGGGAACCCAGAGATGGTAAAAAAAAAAAAAAGGGAGTGAGAATAGAAAGACATTAGATCAAATATAGATGTGTAGAATGTGGACAAGGACTCTAATGGCAGGAAAAAAATTACTTCAAACAAAAATTGAAATTAGTGGAGAGTAAGGTGGTTAACCGGAGGAGGCAAAAATGAGATACGTTGCAAAGTAATTTGGAGCAGATGGGAGATGGGAAAAAAAATGAAGAGCAAAGATGTCTAACTGTAAAAAGCTGTAAAAGTCAAGGTGACAGATGAGGGCTTAGAAAAAAGTGTTTTAGTAAACAAATTACAGAACCCAAATCACTTCTTTGCTTGCTGAAGGGAAGGAAATGGGAGAGAAAGAATTGGAAGTGACAATGAAGTTTTGATCCTGAGAGGGAGAGTAAAAGTGTATGCATTATTTAGAATAGAAAAGGAAGACTGTAGTAAGAGACTAGGAAAAAAGGTATGCTCAGTGCTAGAAAGAGTCAGTTTGTGATAATGGTGTGGCAGGAATGGGAGAGGAAGCTGACATTTGGATTAGAACCAACTTGAAGGAAATGTGCTGAATAATTGCTGTGTGCTTGAACAGATATGCGGAGGTGGCAATTAAGTCATTGGAAAACTTGTACTTGCAATGGGCTTGTTCCCTATGAGGGGGCTAAAAGAATCAGTATAGCAGTGAATCACTACATCAGAGCGTTAGGCATATTTCTTACTGCAATGTTACACCTTGCCATGAAATGTATAACTCAAGTTGCTTTACGGATGCTATGAAATAATGATAATGATCACTCAATTTGCTGTATTTTTATCACTTAATAAAAAATGCCTTCTCTCTTGTGCATAGATATTTGATTTAATGGATGACAAAGCCCGTGCTGACTGCATCAAAGAAATAGATCTTCTTAAGGTAAAAGATTTGTTTAGAAAATGTGCAGCGATCATCAAAGTATATTAAGTTTTTCATGGATATACGTGAGGTGTCCACTGTTGTCTGTGTAGAGTTTTTGTAAGCCTCACTTAAGGAATTTTATAATCCTCATTGCTTTAAAAATTAACTTTGAGAAGTAAATCTATAGAGAAGTGGGTAACTTTTCAAGTAGAAGTTTCTGCAAAACCATAGTATTGTAAATAACTGTGTCCTGCGTACAGTAAAATACTGATTTAAAAAATGACTGCTGTTTCAGGTAAGTTTAGCATGCTATTGCATAGGCACATTGAAGCAAAATTCCTTTAAAATTGCAATGTCAGTCATCATGTTGATCCTAAAATTCCATTATGTTCTTGCAAAATCTTTATCTGTAAATGCATCTCGTAAGCATGTACTTCCTGTATCATACTGAAATAGATTTTAGAGGTTGTTTTGTTTGCCTAAATAGCAATGTTTCATTTGTCAGTCTTAAAAGATAAGATGTGCTCTACACTAAAATGTGCATTATTCTGCTTTCTTAGCAACTGAATCATCCAAATGTAATTAAATATTATGCCTCATTCATTGAAGACAATGAACTGAACATAGTGTTGGAATTAGCTGATGCTGGAGATCTCTCTAGAATGATAAAGGTAGGAATCAACTTTTTTTAAAAAATGAAAAACTTATAACATTCAACTTCTTTGCCTTTTCATTCTGCGTGCTTGTCACTGGGTGAAATGCAGTGAAAATGTCAGGAACTGTGGAGAAAAGTGGAGTGTTTTAGACTGACTTTTTTAAAATGTATGCACAGTATTGATGCTTATGTAAGTATTTTTTACACTGTTGCCCAGAATGCAAGTGCAGATGGGGACATAACTAGGATGAAATTATATTAGTGCTGGGGAGAAGAAAAAAAAAAACAAAAACCTATAAAGAAAAGCACTGTCACCACCATTTAGAACTTTGACAATGGTGTTTTGTGTTCCAATATTCTGCTCTCTATAATAGTAATGAAAGCAGAGAAGGGCTGGTGTAGCATGGCAGAAGTTTATTCTAGATCTTGAACTTCAACTGCTAACCGCTTTAGAAACAAAATAAAGATTAAAATGGAAATAACTATTGTTTTATAGGTCTAGTTAAATACTTCTTTATCTTAAGCGTAACAAATATTCTGAAAATTTATTTCATATTTGGTTGAAATCACATGCAGTGAACTTACTGATACGTGATTGTGCATTATGGGTTAATTGCTTTCTTTTGTAGTTTTAAAATACCCGTTCTCTAGCTATTCAGAAAAAATTATCCAAGACCCATTGTATAAACTTTGTATTCTGAAACTTATATAAACTTTTAACTAGGTTTTTGATCTTTGTTTGACATCTGAAAACTACTTCCCTTCTTTTCTTAGCCTTTTTCCACTGGGTCTTGATTTTAGTATGTCCCTTTGGTGTACTTTCTTCTGTGCACACCAACATTACTGTTGTCAACAGAGCGTAACTCTGGGAACAGATAATGCCAGTCAATTAGCATTCGCTCAGCAACAGCCAGGCACAGAACAGGGTTCTGCTGTTTTGCTTAGGACCTACATGAATAGAGAATGTTAATTTCTTCATTAATGACTTTCATACAGAATTTTTTTTTTGAGCTTTTGAAGAATATTCCCTTCTAGATTGATAATTGTAAGGTAGGACAGTCAAAATTTGGTTCTAAACACGTTGACAGCGTTCTGTTAATATTTATATCCAAATCTGATATTTTTTTTCACCTCATGAATTATTAATTCCGTGGGCTTACATTTCATAAAACATAAAGGAAGGTTTGTCTTTTATTTTGAATGTTCAGTTTTGACACAGCAGTTATTAATATGAGTACTCTGTGACAGATTGCCTTATGGCATGTCTTGTTTTATGACCCACTGAAGCTTCTCCCCCGCTTTTTCTTCTCCACCCACCCCCCTTTTTCTTCTCCCTTCCCCCCCCACTCTCCCCCTGCTTTTTCTTCTCTCCCCCCCCCCTCCCCCCCCCCCCCCTTTTTTTTTTTCTTCTTCATTTTAAATCCAGTGTGTGAATAATGGCTTCTTCAGTGCAGTTGGCCTCATTACACCTTGTCCAAGTCGGTGGGTATTTCTTACAGGCTCGATCTTGGAGGCACTTTGTGGTTGTCCTCTTAACACAGGGATCATGTTTAATGTAGCAAACTTAGATTGCTGTTTGATGTTAATGACAGCCTATCAGACTATTATTAAATATGTATGAGGTGGTGCAATGCACTCTGTCTTCATGCTGCTGGTGGAGGAAATGATTTGGTAGACTACTTGGACACTATGAGTTTAAATATGGGGTGCATCAGTTACATAGTGTCATCTTGAAGAAGTATTTTTAAAATTGCCTGAAAAATAAATGATATATAATGGTATGGAAACTTCCTAGCAGAATGGCTGCCTGTCACACTACTAAGGTAAATAACTATGTTGTGTTATTAAAATAAAGAAGCCATGCTTTACTTTCCAGTGTTCTTGCTAGAATGCTGCTGTTCTAGCATGATGTTGAGGTGCCCCCAGAAGAGTGTTTGGGTACCAGGCTTGTGCGATTTGTAGGAAGGATCAAGCATGTTTTTGAAATTGTAAATGACCACAGCTTGAATGAGACCAATGTTAATGTGAGGGAAAGCTACTGAGCTAGTTTACTTGGGTATTTGTTATGACATTATTGGCACATCAGAGAATTCTTGCAAAGCTGTTGTGCCTCACAGTGCACCTTAATGAATTCTTTAGTTCTTCCCTTAATGAACTACATCCTTGCTGCCCAGCTTTTATACCATCCCTCTTGTTACCTGTGAATAATACTCTCTTTGTCCCCATTGAGTAAGACAACTGAGGAAAATCACTTGGTGCATTCATGTGGGTTCTAATAGAATTCATAGAATCTGCTGTATGTCTGGAAAACAAAAGCAGCTGCATTGGCATTTACAAATCGCATAATGGAATCAGAGGTGTGTTGTGTTCTCTCTGTCTCTCTGTGTTTATGTATGTACATACACAGAGTTAATCCACTTTAATTTTTTTTTTTTTTAATTACCTCTGTCACTGGGAGATGTTTCAGTACAGCCTCCATTCTCAAAAGTAGGAGGAAGCAAAATTGAGAATTTCTTATCTTGCAGCTTTTAACAGCCTGGTAGAATTCTTAGATGTGGCATGTCAGTAATACTGAGAGGCAAACGTTATCAGTGAGGGGAAATACTTGCATTTGACTTACAATTGGTTTTGCGCTAGAATATGTACCTCAGTAGTATGTAATCCCTGTGTAGGGATGGTGAAAGAAGGAAAAATTCTTGATTTTCTGTATCTGTGAATTAGGCTGCTGGATACTATTGCATCAAAGATTTTACAAGTAAATAACTAGTAACTGTTGCGTTAGTTCCCAGTTGCTCATAGTCTGTTGTTTGTTGGTGTCTGTGGTCTCTGCTGTGGAATGTGGTGATAGTACGTGGCTACCAAGGTTGAGGGTAGTTCCTGAGAATTCCTGGTGTTACCTTGTAATGCCACCTCCTTTTGCAATACAAAAATATGCTGTGAAGCAGGTTTGGGGCTTGATCCCTTTTTCTATTAGTCATGGTGCTTCACCACCACAGACAGTGACAGGGCAAAAATTGTTCTGTGGATTTTTTTGGTTTGGGATTTTTTTTTTCCTTTTTAAAGCAACAATTGATATATTGGATAAAGAAAATGCCATAAATAAAGAAGAATCTACTAATTGCATTAATCAAGAAAATACATTGTAATGATTCAGTAAAAAGAATTAGTAAAGTCTGTGCTGAAGATGGTAGAAAAAAAAGAATTTGAACTATTTTGCAGAATAATTAGCATATTATTTAAGATTAAATATGAAGTTATTAGAAGGCTTGTGAGAAGGGATGTTACCAAGACACTAAAATGTTGTGATTGCTCTTTTTTTTAAAATCAGAAATAAACGTCTACGTCTTTTTCTTTTCTGCAGATATTTTTAGATTTTCTGGCAAATAATCTTAGCACACCAAAAAAAATGCAAACTTTAAACTGAATATGTCATACAGATCTTAAGGAAGTTAATCATGTTTTGGGAACAAGCATGAAAGCTTTCATCTAAAAAGTTGAAAATATGTTTGCAGCTTTCTCAAGGTAGAAAATAATTTGAATTCTACAAAATGTCACCTAGGCACTTCATCCACTCTTCAGAGAACACTATTTTGTGTGTACTTTTTTCCAACTTAAAATTTAAAAACATACTATGATTATGTAGGTAAAATAAGACAAATATTTTAAAACTACTCATTAGTATGAAGTTCATATTGATATCTCGGGTTTCTGTAGTTGGGAACAGTGGATTCTTTGTCCTTAAACACATTTTTTTTTTTTTTTATAGGACAGTCAAAATACAGTGATAGTAATTTCTTTCCAAGCAACTGATGTATATCTAAATTGCTCCTTGCAGTAGCAGGAGCTCTGTTTAGACTTGTTTGAAATCTCATTGATTGTCATTCTGATGTTTCACCAGCGGTGGATATTTTGGGCTTCGCTGTGTGAAATTGCATCAGGCAATTTCTCCTCTCCACATGGTCTGGGGTGCAGACCCTCCCTCCTCTCCCCATGCCAAAAAATATTCGCAATGAGGCTTTTTGGAACTTATTTGCAGTACTCTGGGGTTGACTAACTTGCCTGTGCCGCATTACGGGACAGCTAGGCTTTTTTTTTGAGGGCTTAAAGAGTGGAAGCAATTTTAGCTTCAGTCATTTGCAGCTTTGCCAGTGCTGCTCCTGCCTCTGTGAAGCAACCATGACTCGGTTGCAGAATCCATGTGACTGCAGCTTGAGTGTGCTGTAGAGTGAGGTGGCTACAGGGTGAGATGACAGCCTTTGGGGATTTTATAGAGATGTTGTAATGGCAGTGGATTTGGAAGGAACACAGGGGCACATGGTGGTTATTACAATCTGCCTTATCTTGAGCATTCAGTGGTGCCTGTGAGGCTGGACGGCACTGAATGAAGGGTTATTCACATCATTCTGTGCTTGGGTGGTGATCGATGCAGGTCAGAAACTACTGCATGAGTTGCTTTTGTGGACTTAGCAGTGCGTCTCGTGCCACTGATCTTGCAGTGTGGCAGAGAGCTGAGGGGGCACATGCTGCTACAGATGCTAGTTACTTTTTCTGTCTGCAAACTAGGTGGATTGCTAGATGGCTAGTAGCCCGTGATTAACCATTCTCGCTGCAGTGAAGCTGGTTGTGTTGCTGAGAATAGAAACTTCATGTCTTGTTTTTTCAAACTATTTTCTGGTGGATTGCTGTCCTGGGAATGTGCTAGAAATAGAGATGTTTTATCAGACAGTGGGGTTATCTGATGAATGTCAATAGTAGCACATTAGCTATAGTTTGACTCTGTTAAATTGCAAGAGTGACAATTTTCTTTTGCTGTGATAATTGGAAGATTTTGGGGAGTATGAAGTGGAGGAAGCGCCTGTGTAAGGAAGAGGTGCAGTGTCAGAATTTAGCAGGTCAGATGTTGACCCCTCCTGGGGCATGACCCTGTGTTTTGGGAAACCCTCAGCTATTAAATGACTATGTTGTTTGGCTGTCTCTTTATCATACAAAACATTGAATTACAACTTCATCGGTTCTAGGACATAGTCGGCATTCATGTCTGGAAGGCTGGTGGGACAGTGATGATGTCTCCAATGTAGTTTGAATGGCAGTGTTGCAGAAGCTGTATTCTGCTGTGCACACATGTGTGTAGCAGGACAGTCACTCTGTTTGCTGTTAGGGTTGCCAAAGATTTAGCTGTGTGAGAATGTGTTTTCAGTTTGTCAAAATACAACAATTTCATACTAGAATGTTGCATGCCAGCTGCCAGCTTGAGGGTGTATGTTTCCAAAAATGTATGGTGTAGTAGACTGCTAAGGAAAAATATATCATTCTGCCGAGATACATGTTTGTTTATTTGCTTTTTAATCTATTTATTTATTTTAAAATCTAGCAACCATTGTATCTGAAATACTGTAAATCCCTTGTGCCTTGAAAAAGAGACATACAACTTGGAAAGGGAATTTTTCTTACAAATGTGAAAACTTACCTGAACTTAAATTATTCTAACACAGGAGTTCATGTGTGCTTAACAGAAATTGCTGGAGCACAGCAGCCAAAGTGGGGAATTTCTGTACGTGTAGAGCTGTGTAAACCTCTTGCATCTCTTAGTGCCGACAGCATTGTGTACAGCCTGAGTGACTATGAATACTTCAACATACAGTATGGGTGACTGAAATGGCTTTGCCAGAAATGGCTTTTTCCAGCTGTTTTGGATGGGCTGAAGCTTTCCTATGTCTCAGAGGGTATTTATTCTTTCTGACAACACAGCGAAGGGAGTAATCTGAGATGAATGTGGAGAAGACAAAAGACTAGGCAGACGAAGAGTAGGCTGGGACAAGCAGCTGAGTGATCCTTAAGCAGGGAGGAGAGAGGATCTGACTGGGAATAGGGAAGACAAGTGGGCTGGGACTTGGCTGGTGGAGCAATTTTTGAGAGAAGGCAGACCAGGAAGTTATGACACAAGGCAGTAGAGACTGGGGAGTGTAAGAGAGTTAGAGTAATGGATTGGGAAACTATGAAATGGGAGTCCCAATACTGGACATGAGCAGAGCAAGATTAGAGGAGAGCTAGTGCATTGCCAGAGAATGGGAGAGACTGGGCAAGGATCCTAGAGACAAACTGGCTGCCAGTAGGGAGAGAACCTTCACAGGATAACTCAGACTCTCTGGGAACAGGATGCAATTGTGTAAATGGAGAAAACAGGATGAACTGACAGATATAGGGAAGGGACAGGTCTGGGATGGGGCCAGAGAAGAGGCAGGGTGCATAGAAATGACAGATCAAATATAGGGGAACGCAAAGAACCACCTGTCCTTGTAGCATTCTGCCATGTATAGAGTGGAATGGGACTCAAAGTTCAGGTGTGTTGCTGTTCTGCTGTTGGCAAATGTAAATGAAGTCCACTGGCAGTGCCCATCCGTTACCTGCTGAAGGATGATACTCTGTTGTGCAAGTTACTCGGCCAGCTGCAATGCTAGCTGTGGCTGTAAAAGTGCCATCTCTGCTAAGCTGAGCATAGCAATATAATAGAGAGCCTGCATTTCTGTAGTTATTTTTATGCTTTTTTCAATCTAGGGAATTGGTTATAGCCTAAGGAAGCGACACTGAATCTGCAAAATCAAGCATTCAAAGCCTAGAAAATCCTATAATGGAATATCTTACACTTTAGCAAATTACAGGTTTATTTCTTCTTTGAAGAACCACTGCTCCAGTCAGTGTTACGGGTGCAGCTACACTGGGTAGGAATCATGGTGGTGCAGTAGTCATGCCACCATTTGTTGCATTTGTGCTGCCGCCTTTGCTGCAGTAGTCATTTCCAAGGCAGGGAATTAAAGAAAGACAAAGGTTTCACAGTTAGTACTGTTGAATGCTCTTCCAAAGACCATCCTTTCTTACTGTCTCTGGTACTGGTCCTAAGGGATACCGTATAAACCACTTCAACCACTATGTTTTTGGTGGGAATTCTAATTGCTTATTCTGTATTTCTGATAATCAAGGTAAAACTCTGGGATTTTATTTGTAGAAGTACTGAGCATTCACAGCTTTATCTGTTCTGAATGGAAACTGTGCTTTGAAGATGAACTGTTTCATAAAGTACATTGAAAAGGAGGTGCTTAAATTGGTACCAGAATTAATTAACACTTCTGAGCTTAGTTCTTTGCCCCCATTCTAATCTGTAAAATGGGGATATTGCTACCTCATCATTTCTAAGGCCATATTGGGAGAGAGACTTCACAAAGTTTAATTTATTAATTTGATATTCCAGTGATGCATACCAGGAAGCTGTACCCCTTCCTGGAACTTGTATTTAGTAATAGGTTTACAAATAGTGCACAATAAATAAAGCTTAAATATATTTTCAAACTACTCATTAGCTGAGTGTCATGAATGAATGAGAAAAGGGCCTTCTGACATAAAGAAAGAAAACAGAACTGAAAACTGTGTGAACA
The DNA here is from genome assembly GCF_000687185.1 of Egretta garzetta. Taxonomy (NCBI): domain Eukaryota; kingdom Metazoa; phylum Chordata; class Aves; order Pelecaniformes; family Ardeidae; genus Egretta; species Egretta garzetta. The sequence continues at coordinate 488,232 of NW_009259308.1, forward strand.
CACACACTCTCAAGGGGGAGAAATTGTGGTGGCTTTAATTCTCAGATATTTCTTATACATATATTTACGTCCAAATGCTTGGCGTCATGATTGTCGAAAAAATATTTTTAAGTACTCTTTTGTGCATGTCTGTATTTTCTTGTCATGATACTGATTTATCATGATCTGTAAATGCAAATTTTAAAACGTGGAATCTGGTTCTTTTGATTTTCAGCAGTATCTGTGTCTCTTCTGCTTTTTTCTTCCCAAAAAAAAACCCCCCCATGACTGCTAGATTTAATTTAAAGAACGAAAAAACCCCACTGCCCCCTCTTCCCCCCCAAATACCAAACCTCCTGACTCATAGTCTTTTTGTTTAGCATATGGTTATGTTTTATAATGTGGAACAGTTTGGCACCTTGCTGAAGCTGTGTAATTGATAAATGTTAAAAGTTCAAAATATTTTTTCTCACTTTTTTTTCCATATTCTGTATCACCTTTACTCTTGGCTTTTTTGGTGTATTCATTTTTGAAAAGACTTTAAAAAGATAGAGTGCAGCTTGAAGAAACATATAATATGGTAGGATACTGTAACACAGTATGTGCTAATTACAGATCAAAGCTAAATAATTTTTATGCGCCTTTTCCTAAAGGAGAAACCTGGGGCTTTGAACCAGTCAGGCTCATATTTGCTACTAACCTTTTTTAAAGCTACTAAACATCTTTTTGTTAAATCATCCCTGCCCTTGCCTCGAAAAAATAGTGCATCCTTATTCAACTTTGTATAGATATGCTGGTGTGCTAGCTATGTAGCAGGTAAAAAAGGGGGCTAGGTACGGTAGGAGAGATACTTCTGGCAAGCTTTTGCTGCCCATAGGTATGTGTTACTGTGCTCTCAACTGCAGGTAACCAGAATGAGAGCGGCGGCAGCAGTTTACCATGTGCAAGTAACATACATGCGCTGGTGGAAGGAAAGCTGACTTGGTCCTGCACTTTATAACCAGTGGGGTAATTGGGCTCGGTAATTGCCAGGCAGCCATGTTAGTTTTTCTGTGAATTGGCCGTTGTCTGTGTCTGCCACGGGAACAATGAGAATAAGCAGGCAGATTTTCTGCTAAAATAATTAGACTATCAATACTGTTTTGTCTTGTGGACAGTCCCCTTCACAGGCATCACACCTGAAGCTATTGTGTAACCTGACTGGCTGTACTCACAAGGAGAGTAATGCTATCAGTCAGCTATGAAAAGTTAACTTGATGTTAAACTTCATTTTACTATTACGCAGGCTGTTGAAATAGCTCTAACTGGGGCAGAACTGCTTGGGGTATTTCATCTCCACCTTTGTCCACTGGTGATGGAATTGTCTGGCTCCGTGAACCTTTAAAGAGCAGGGAGAATTGAAAGCTTTTACTAAATAATAGCTCAGGGTGTTTTTCTTGTTTGGCATACCCTGCAAACAATACTTGGAGATTATTTTTCATTTCTCACACAGTTGTTTTTGAAAAAACTGCAGTGTCAGTGTTTGTGCTACATGAATAACTCGCTGAAAATGGAGAGAGATGATTTTGAATTTGTCTACCTCACTTGTAATAAAAAGAAAAAAAAAGTTAAGATGGTAGCATCTGTATTTACTGTGTCATGCTACTGCTTTTTATTAGGAAGTAGAGTTAATGATTCAAGCACGAGTTTCACCTCTTCATGCTGTACCAGTTTTCCCAAGGGGATTTATTGGTGAGAGATGCATGTTAACAAATACTGTTGAGTTTAAATGTGTGGCTGGATGTTTTAAGAAACCCCGCTCAGCGGTAACAGCAGAGACAATGACAATGATGCAGTTTTGGAAATTTTATTTTAATGGCTCTTCAAGTAGATCTGATTTTAGTAGGTGATCTTCACCGCTGAATGCTGTATGCTCTAGCTTTTTTGCATGAGCAAAAATGTTAGGTGGAACAGAGTGACTGTAGGTGGACTACTCAATAAGGAGAAATTAAATGAATCCTCGCAAAGGCAGTTGGATAAATATATTAAGTGACTTTGTTCAGAGCTTTTTAAGGGATCTGAGTTTAATCCGGAATCTTATTAACAGTCTGATTAATAAATTATTAGCACAAAAGAATATATACTAAAAGTGGAAAATATGACAGTTTTGACTTGAGTGTTACTTACAAGGCTTTCTGTTTCTTGTAAGTAGATGCCTTTATTTTGATTGTGTGTGAAAGAAGATTGTGCTTGAGAAGATGTGTCTACCTTAATTCCATGGTGTGCATGTGGTAGGTTATTTATTTATTTATTTAGGAAAGACCATAGTTTCATTCTACTGATTTGGCCTTCTGATGCTAGTAGGTACTTCTATTAGTACAATTATTTTGTCTATTAGTTTTTGTACTGTGTCTTAGTCTTTTCTTGCTATTGATTAAATAAAATTATTTACTGTGTATGAAGATGACTAATAGAGGAAGAATGATTTTTTTTTTTTTTAAATGCGTTTTAAAATGGAGATGTAAACAACTGTAAAGAAAAGTTGGAAAAAGAACCAGGTTAATTTTTTTATTATTATTATTAGTCACTTTATTGGCCAAGTACTTTTACTTTCTGTGTGTTCGGTTGGTACATGCCAAATAGTTTGGGGTTTTTTTAAAATTTTTGTTCTATTTTTACAATGAAGAGACAGCTGCTATTCTTGAAATGTAGGCAAATTTGATCACCTTGTGATCCAATTGGGTGAATGAATCACAGTGTGGTAGAAAGTTCTTGTTTTGTTCTGCATAGAAAGCAAGGGAAAATGGCAGAAAACTTACCACTGTCTAAAGAGATGGGCAGCTGAATTAATGAATGAACAGAACTCCTGGGACATGCTTTCCTACTAGAATTATAGAGCCTTTTAAATAGAAAATAAGACTTACGCAGAAACTTCATTTCTATATGCCCGAGTGTCATCTTTACTCCAAAATGTTGAGATGTTGAGGTTCATCTTCACTGGTCTATCTTTTTGTCCCTGCATGCACTTGACAGTTCTGCTTTGTTTCTGTTGTATTCACAAAGTGAGAGCTCTTGCTTGAGCTTCCATAATTTCCTATTACAGCTGCCTGACCTCCTCTTTCCTCTCTCTGTTCTTTCTGCTAGTCCATATAAAAAAGAGTCTTAAAGAAACACAGGCAGAAGTGGCCAAGAACTTCATTATGTGCTACTACTTGGAAGTTCCTTTCTGCATCACTTTCCTCTTGATGAAGTTCAGATTTCTTCCCACAAGTATCCGGTTATTGAATCACTGTGTTCTGATAAGTCTATGCCATAAAATATAAAAAAACCCAGCACCTTTATATTTTTGTAAGCCAGAAGTGAAGTAATGAGAACAGGCAGATGCAATTCAAGATCCTCATCAAAACGTGAAAGGAAAAGGAATCTATTTAAAGCAAGGAAACAATCATTCTCATTTCACTTTTCCCCCAAATCCTCTCTTTCAGAAGACAACTCTAGCTTAGGGCATGCACAGTAAAAAAATCCAGGTATATGTTCTGGTGGGCTCGTTTGACAGTTTCACAGACTTTTTTTTTAAAATAGTGACTGTGCAAAATTGTTTAGATGATCAGTTTATCATCTTTCTGCAAGAGATGTTCATAAACCACTTGTTTTCTATAGTCCAATTTGCTTCTTAAACGCTTGGGGTTTTTTTTAATCTTTTAAATTTATTCCTATTTTTTTTTTCCTATTCAGTGAGGTCTAAACCAGGCTAAATCACACATTAAATTTCTCTGAGACACTAATGTCAGAACTGAATGCTAATTTTTTTCCAGGCGTGGTTACTGAGACATAGGCAATCATACCTGAAATCTCCAATTGTATTGAAATCATCTGTGCTCACTGTTCTTTACTCAACTGCAGGAAATCCTTAGTTCTCTTACAAAAGCCAAACATAGTCCTGCGTATTTCCTTTAAGAGTATTCCCTGAACTGTGCTTGTTAAGCCTAGATAAGACCATTTGCTAATTGCTGTCACTCTTGCTTTCGGAATTTGACCTTTAAAGCATCATCTTTAGAAACTCAGTATAATATAATTCCATGCTTTTATATTGACTTAAACTTTTTTCCCTGTCTATCTTTTAGTTATGTTTTTTTTATGCCTCCAAGAAACTGAATGGCATATACTGTTTAGGTGCAGGGCAGCTATGATAATATTTAATTTTTCTTTTAGCAATGCATTAGAGAAAACCAGGAGAGTTCCATGTTCTCATAAAAAACCTACTCAGTCATTCTGGAAAAAGGGACAAAAAGATGAACTGGTGATATAACCTGTCTATCTTAAAGCTCTTTAAGGCATTTGAATAGCAAATTTATGACCACAAAATTTTCCAGTTGCATTAAATGACTGAATTGCAGATTTATCTGTACTGATATTGTGAAAACTCTTCAAAGTAGGTTTTTTGTGACTGTTCTCAAGGACAGAGAAGGAAATTTCATGGGACATGGCTTTTGAAACAAATAATTCTTGTTGGGTTACAGTCTGCTGCCTGAGTATGCCTGGTATTTTCTGTTTACCTGATAAAACACTGGTTTGCAACACTGTCCAAATTTTTAATGCACGTGTACAAGCAGTTCCCTTTTTGCCCAGTCTTGAGACTGATCTTTCACCTCAAACAGGATTATGTTTTTTTAATGTCACACCCTAGAAGGTCAGTGGTCTGAGGGGCATTAGGACTGTCCTTTGAGCCTCAGACAGGTGGAAGAAGCAGAATAGTAAAATGTTCAAGATGAGAGTACTTTAGAAAGATGTATGTCAGGCTATATTCCTTTGAGGTCAAATTTGGTTAGGTAATAGCAACTTGTATACAATGGGAGATAACTGTATTAAGTTAACTTGATTATCTGGACCTTAGGATGCTTCAAATGTTACAGCAGTAGGCAGTGAATTAGTTTCAGTATTAACTGTTTGTGGTGCTACTACACTCTGCTGCAATAGAGGTTAAAAGTTATTCTTCTGGCATCATGTCTTCTGCATTTTTGGCTTCATTGTAGGAAGGGGGCAAACCCCACAACCATTAGAACTGCATTTTGCATTGTGGACTATTTTAAAATGGAGGAAAGAGAAAAGGATCCTGCTTTGAATATAATGAATATGTGCTGTATGAATTTAATTATGCTGTTAGGCATAAAATAGGTTTGACCATGTTTTCCATCAACTTACATTTCTTGTTAAAAGGTAAGGTTCCAAATAGGAATGGGATTCATTTTCCATATTGACTTTTCTTAGAATTAACACTACCTGCTGGACTGTTTCCTAGAAACATACAACTTGTTTCAATGGCTAGTTTTGCAAAACCACTTTTTTTTTGTTAGTGGAGGCTTTTCATCACTATTTTGGCTATTGGTGGACAACAGCCCAAGAAAACATGAGAATATATATCTTGACTGAAGAAGATAGTGTAATTAATTACTGCAGAAAATAATGTTCAGTGAGTTTATTTTAAAGATACTGGATTATTTTTAAACCTATACAAGCAAAAATAATGCCTATTTCTTTGTTTAGTTTAAACGTTGTTTGCAAATCTAGTGGCTCTCTTTTGCATCCTCTCTAGATGGGTAAATTCTACTGGGTTAATATTATTGATGCTTTCAGGAAGAGAAGTTATTATTATAACACAAAATTATTAATGCTTTCAGTAGAATGAGACTACATCTTAAAAACTATTGTTACATTGCGTGCTTGCGCTGTAAGAACTGAAGCAGATTTTTTTAGTGTACAGTCAGCCACAGAGTTATAGATGCCAAATTAACAAAATGTTAAAAGAATACTTGTACATGAATACTTTAGAAGTACACGGATGTATTGTAAATACATAGGAATGGAAATATCTAATGGAAAATCTCATTTCAGACATTTTGTGAATGGTGTTTCATCATTGTTTGTGCTTAGATTTGAGTTAAATAATAATTCAGAATGTTTAAATAAAGTACCTAGTTATAATTATGATAATTTCAGAATGCATTTTAAATCAAGGAACTTTGCTTTTGTGTGCACATACTTACATGTATTGTGTATTTGTTTTTAAATGAAAAGAAACCTGGTCTCCATCTTCCTGTTGACATCAAACAATCCTCTGATATGCAAATCCAGCTATGGGGAGAACAGATACACAGGGTTTGTTTGGATTCAGTCCAACACTAAGAGAGAATTATATTTAAAGAAGTAATTTATATGCTTTGCCTCATTTAAATGAAAATGCATTTTGAAATAATCCCTATAACTAAAAACATTTGGGTGAAATAGTATGATCCTTTGTATGACTGATGCATTTTGCTATAGATAGCTTAAAAACATCTTTCTCATACTCCTGCATGTCTCTGTAATGTGTAGATGCAGCTGTCAACTTCCCAGTGGCACATTTCAACACAGTATATGAAAATATTTTTTTTTCCCAGAGTAATGTGTTTGTTATATGAACTTTCTTAGGGTGTGCATGAGTGTGAAGTGTGTCTGTGTGTACACACGCTGTTAAAATACATCTAAGTACTTTGATTTCCATCTACAATTTTGCTAGTATTAATCTTGTTTGTGTATTTTCTTCATGTGTTTAAAATCTGTCAAAATACGAATTCCGATTTCCATCTACGATTTTGCTAGTATTAATCTTGTTCGTGTATTTCATGTGTTTAAAATCTGTCAAAATACGAATTCTTTAAAAAGAGAGAATAAACGAGCAACAATTTTTCAGTCTTCTTACCTTGAGCTGCAAAATTTGTAATGATCAAACTTGCACGTTTTAGCATTGGCTGAATTCCAGGTTTCCAGTATGTGTTTTTGGAGGACTCTGTTATTCCAGTCCCTGAATATAACATTTGAACGAGATGTGTGTAGCAGAGCATAATTATGTTTCACGTAAGCTTTAACAGGCCATTGAACTGTTACCAGTGATTGGTAATGGTTGTTTATACAGGATGGAAAATATTTGAACAGGAGTTAGATCACTATGAAATTTTCAGAAATCACAGTTCCTGTAGTCTCCTTTTATGTATTGCAGAAGTTTCTAACACTAATCTGATGGAGTCGTCTTACACAATCTTTGTTTGTGAATGTGTCACTACTATTTTATTTTTTTTTCTTCTCTTTAGAAAATGAGGATATGGAAATCAGTGTTGGTGTAAGGAAGTATTTAATTTTGGAAGTTCTGTGCCACATACCTTTATATCTGACCTTTATTTGTTATGTGGCCACTTACTCTACGCTAGACTATTCTGACCACATTTATCCTGCACTGAGGATTGCTAATTACCATGTAAATCCTTTTTTGGGATAACAGTTTTATTTCATTAATGTAATTTGTGGCTCTGTGTGTTGACTGACTTAAACACGTACGTTCACGATACGTGTATTAATATTTAAGAGAAAAGCTTTCTGTGTCAAGAAATTTTGTTAAGCCTTTCTCATTAGGTTGTAAGCCTCTTGTATTTGTTTAAATAATGGATTTTCTATCTTTTCTTTTTTCAGTCATTTTATGCAAGTTTTAGATGTTAATATTCAGTGTCCATCCTTTTTTCTTTAAGCATTTTAAGAAACAGAAGAGGTTGATTCCTGAAAGAACAGTTTGGAAATACTTTGTTCAGCTTTGCAGTGCCTTGGAACATATGCATTCTCGTCGTGTTATGCATAGAGGTAATATAGGCTCAAAGATGATTTGTCTTTACTAAACCTTCTACTATGTGAGAATTAGGTTGGTTCAATGCAAATGACACCAAATAATGTCATAATGGAATCAATTTTGACAGCTGACACAATGTGTGTTTCTGTTTTTATAAGTATTTTATAATTTTATTTGTATTTTATAAGTAACAGAAAAGACTGACAGAAGTTCATGGTTGTACATTTGTTTGTGGTAGGCATTTGTTTGCAGCAATGGCTTGTGATACCAAGTTTTCAAAGTAAGTGATAGTTCTGTAAGTGACAGAGACCCTGCTACTGCTACCTCTTTGCTTGCTCAATTCATTTTGCTGGCTTTTATTTTCTGTCCTGTTCTTATTCTTCTATATTTGCCCATTGTCTCTCCCGAGTATTGTTACCTGCATTCTTGCACAGCTACCCATCCATTCTTTTCACCTCCTGTACCTTTTCTTTCACAAAATTATTTGCCTCCTGCCATGCCTTCTGGTAATGTATAGGTCCTTCTGCCACTCCCTTATCTACTGGATTATGTGCAGCTGTGAACATTTTCTCCCCTTCTCTGCTCCTCTCCGCTATTTCCAATCTCTGTGTCAAGTACTGTGTCCCAACAGCCCTTGTACTTGCCAGCTATCCCTGTCAGGTACTAAATCTCTTGCCCATTTTAAACCTCTGTACTGCTGTCTCCTCTGTATGTTGTCTTCATTTTACCTTGTAACTCTGAGTCAAAGAAAACAGATCATAGTATAGCTGCTTCTCAGATGCACAAATTTTTTTTTGCTTTGGAAATCTCTCTGGCTATGAGTTGCAAGTTGTATATGGGATGTCTCTCTGGGTTCAGGTAAAATTACATGTTTTATGTTGGTGGCTTCCTTCTGCTGGGATGCAAGTGGCTGCCTGAAAGCAAAAGTCCCTCGATCTCTGCTGAGCTTTGTCATTTGAAGCTAGAGATGCAGCAGATCAACTTAGATGCTCCTGCAAATGGCTTTCCCTGGTGTTATCTTTTTTTTTCTTTTATGCATTTGTACAGATTTCTGCAAGTGCAAATTACACAAAGAGAAGGACGTAAAATTACAGATGCTTTCCATAGGGTATAGATATCTTCCTGTAATGCTTTTATGACTAAACTAGTTCATTTCAGTATATTTAGCTCAAAACCAAAATGAGTTTAAATTCCTTAAACTGAAATACCTTCAAAGCTTCTAGCAAACCTATGGCAAATCTAACAGTTCCATGGTTATGCACTAAAACCAGTGACAATTAAAGCTATTTTTAAGTTGAGCTGGTATCTGTGGTGGATTGTTATACAAACGGTGATCCAAACTCCTGAAAACTAGGTCAGATAGCAGCATAACATAATTTCTTCTGTCTTCCTCTCTAAAGCTTATAAGGTTTTGTAACTTTTTATGGGAAATGTAAAAATACTGGTGTTTGAAGGGTGATTAACCATTCCTTTTACTGTACCTGTATCTTGCGCAAACTGTAGTCCCCTCATTAAAGTTAAGTGGTTTTCTTTAAGTTAGAACTACAGTGCGTTGCTCTTGAGCTGAGTAAGAGCTAACCATACTTGGCAAACAAATATCAGGTCAGCTTATTTAGAAAACTAACAGGATAGGTACCTTGTTAAAAATCATAAAATAAACATCTTTGCTGTTGTCTCTAAAGGATTGGATTAAAACTTAAACTGAATATTACTTGTGAAAAATAACTGTCTGGGGTATACATCGTTATTTTTCTTTGTTTCTACTTGATTAGCCAAATTCCATTGATGAGTTCAAATAACCATTCTCCTGAGTAAAACTTGCTTCTTTTTTTAATGCCTGCTATTAAAAAGAATCAGTTACCTATTTCAAATAAATAACATGATGCCACTGTGGGTAATCTGATCAACAAAAGCGTTGAAAAATATGTTTTACAGTTCTTGAAAAGATTTTTTTGTCTCTTACTTAAGACATAATGAGAGGTTTTCTAGTTCCTATGGAAGTCCTTACACATGGCTTATATAATGTAGTAATGAACTCCCTGTATATGCTTCTTCGGGTGTGGGGTGGGTTTAGGGGTTTTTTGTTTCGGTTTTTATTGTTGCTTGTTTGCTTGTTTTTTAAAAGACTTTCCATGGCTCTTAATTTTTTCAGTTCAGTGATGTTTGTACTATTAAAATAGTTAATTTGAAATTCTGAATCCCAGACTCGCTCTTTCTGAAAAAGCACAGTCAAATTTTTTAATATTAGTTGTAAATAAAAGCCTGTTTCAGTCTCTTATTAATAGAGCAGTAGCTTTTCTTGCAATGTCTTTGTGACTTTTAAATTTCTTAATTTTTCTTTTTTTTCAGATATAAAGCCAGCTAATGTGTTCATTACAGCTACAGGGGTAGTAAAGCTTGGAGACCTTGGGCTTGGTCGATTTTTCAGCTCCAAAACCACAGCTGCACATTCTTTAGGTAAGCTTTCTCAAGTACAGGTGTTGGGGAGGTGGATTTTTTACATGGTGGAAATACTGTGCCCACTCATGACAAGGAAGAAAAGGGTTCGGTCCAGCTAAAGCTTTTCTTAAATAATAATAAAAAAAATGGTCAGCACCATGGACAAATACAGAAAAGCTGTAATACTGAGGGGTCACCTCCAGCAGTACAGATGATTGTTTTGCTGCTTCCCCCCTCCCCCCCGGTTTGAATCATTTAATGTACATTCCTGACTCAAAACAAGTCTTCATGACAGTAATGATTTCTAGAAATGCTAGGAAAAAAGATCATCAATAGTATGGATGCATTTTTTTTAAATGCATTTGAACTTTAATCAGTGTTGGAAAGAATCTAGTAATTCTGTGTCCCTGTACGGGTAGCATTGACTGCATGTTGGTTATATGCTTTGAAAAGGGCTGACAGAGGAGCTTCCCTGTTTTTTAAGGTGGAGTTTCTCAATATAAGCTAAGTAAGTTGAGAGGGGATCAGAATCAGGCACTATGAACCATAAAGACTTTAAAAACAAAACAGAACAAAAAAGCCAAAAACCCCATAACAAACAACAAAAACAAATCCTAGAAAACTTATTTTTATAAAAATAGAAAAAAAAACTTTCTGAAATGCCCAATTTATTCTTTGCTAGCACGTAAAAAATAATGTTGTATTATCTTTTTCCAAAGGAAATTTTTCATATCATTTGAATCTTTTGACTAGATTGTGGAGACTAGGGTGATTAAGAAGCCTATAAAGAAAAAAAGTAAAAACTTGGCAGATATTTTAAGCTTAAACGTAAGGAATGGACAAATGGCAGAATCTAAGAGTATCTCTCTAAAAGAGAAGAGCCTTGTAAATAGGGTAGCATCTGCTTTAAAGAGAAATGTAAGAATTAGTGTTTATAGTACGGTTATGTGGGTTTTTTTAGTTAAGAAAAAAATTCTTTTCCCTTGCTGAAGTGGCTATGTTTAGTGGCTGCTGAATTCAAGCCTGTTCACTGACTGCAAAGGGTGTGAAATGAACTTTTAGACCCCTCAAGAGCAGGGCCATTGACGGCAGCATCCAGAATTGTCTGCTGTTCCTTGTCAAGGGTATTGAGGCAGGCAGAGCGCCTTACTGATACTCTAATGCAGATAGATAAAAGGAATTTAAATGCTGCTCAGTGAGACTTTTTAACAAATGACAGTGACAATTCTGTAATGAGGCATTTGGATATTTTTATATGTTTGACAAAAGTGCATGATAAGGAAGATAATATCGAAGAAAGCCAAGAATGATTAAGTAATACTTACAATCCCTATCTTAGAGCCGTGGTAGGACACACAAAGAATTGTCTTTGCTTGGATGCAGATGTTTCTAATTAGACTATGAAATACCAGACTTCTTGGATTAAAATATGCCTCTTAAATTAACTTTAAGAGTTACCTCACCTCTTACTTTAACTGTATTCAGATAGAACCAGTTATCAGTGCATTGTGGAAAAAAGAGAGAGGATTGATGTTCAGCATGTTTGCATCACATTTGAGGTGTGGGCGATGCTTGTGTTAACAGCCCAAAAAAGCTGTTTTAGAAAGGAAATTTGTTTGGTGCATACTGATGACTGGTGTAGTCAAAACCATAAGTAACTGCTGAGATCTTAAAAGGACTGAGGTGAAACTCAGGCATAGATATGCAATCTTGCATAAATAAAAAAGAGAGAGAAAGAGAGGAGAAGCAGTGACACGAGGCTGGAAATGTGCTTGAGTTCGACATCGAAGTTCAGATACAGCCCTAAAGATCTGACACTAGTTTGTGGCACAGTATATTATATGAAGTGCTGCTGCTCATGCTGCCGTCGTAGCCCAGTGGCTGTGTCTGGCAGTGCTGTGGAGATCTTATTTGTTGTAGTCGGGTCCTGCTACTGCCTGCAAATGGAAGAAGGATGTAAGCAAGTAGCGTGAAGAGGGAGCTGCTCCTGGACTGTATTTGCAGGAAGCTGTAAATCCTAATCTGTGGGTAGGAGCGCACGAAGAAGGCAGAAGTCAGTTGTGAGGGCGGGAGAGCTAGACTTGTGTTCTGAGCCAGACGTCAGGAAGTTAAAGAGGAACAAACTGCTTCAACCCTGGGTTATTTTGGCTTCTTGCAGGGGAATGGTTGCAAAGGGACTGAAGACTGAGCTAGAGCTAAAAACAGTGTAAAACCCCCAAGCCCTTTAAAGCTCATCTCTTACAAATACAAGAGTCATCCAGAGAGCAGGGGCTAGGGGAGTGGAAGCTTTGCTTCTAATGTTGTGTCTTGGTAGAGAAGCTGTTATTTTTTTATTTTCTTTTTTCCCCCATCTCCTCTTCTCCCATTTCCCTCTTAATTATGACCTAATGTCAGAATTCAGCCTAGGAAAAAGGTTTTGTTCAGCTGTTAACTTAGGCAACAGTGGAGTTAGTGACACCCTTGATTTATCATGTCACACAGACTGCAATTTAAAATTAATTTCTCATGCAGTTTCTGATGCTGGTTTTCCTGAAATTTCTTTCAAAGTTGTATCTTTTTATGATTCCATAAACCTTTAGTGCACAAAACCCAGTGAATTACAAACATATTATGTATAGCAATTTATACTTGTTTACAGGCTTTATAAAAATTTCAGTAGCAAACTAGATTCAGGCTTTCAGAGATAAAAAAATGTACTAAAATTTTCATTAGCTACAGCTTCTAACTGCTAATTAGGAATAATACTGATTTAATTAGAATACTTGCTGATGGTCCGTTTGAAACAAATGAAAATACAGGGGTTGTTAATGTTCTTAACTCTTTCTATACAGCCTTACCGAAACAGTAGAATTTAATGTTGTGGCATGTATATACCTTTTTGAAAATAGGAAATCTTTCTTCCAAAAATGCAAAGGTAAATGGAAGCATTTGGTATTGTTGATTCGATACAACCTTGACAAAATTTCTTGGTTCCAGGAGCCTTTATATTAGAAAGGGGAAGATGATCCAAGAAAGGATTCTTAGTCCTTTCCCTATGACTCTATGTTAGGGTTTCTTTTTTCTTGTTGCTGTTTTTTTAATGGCTGAATGCCAGGCCTTATGCTCTTTGATGAAATGGCAATTCTAAAGCCAGCTCACGGAAATGTGCATTTTCTTGTATCTTTGTTAGCCATTCAGTGGTTTTAAGGATAGTCCATATTTTAGTATTTCAATTAAAAAACCCCCAAACCAACCCATTTCAGTTCTCCAGTATGATTGTGCTAGAGGGCTGCACAGTATGCTATCCAGACGGACACTGCTGCCATGATGTGCATACCTTCTTGCAGGGCAAAGGAGCAGATCTGCAATCTTCTTAAAATGCTTGAAAGCAAAGGATCATCTGTTTTGAATTCTGTTGTTTCTTCTGTGATTTGACAACTTCTGTCATTTCCATGGTACTCCTGTCCCCAGCACAGAGCTATGTTATGAGGGATTTGACTGTCAACTTGTACAGGTTGTGGGGAATAAAATACCTTGTAAAAATGCATGCAAATACTCTCCTTTCCTCTTACATACGGATCTCTAACCCAGCAGAGGATGTCAAAGCCAGTGCTGAGGTGGTGGTAGGCAACACTCTTTTGCTGTGAATAGAATAAGCTCCACTCTCATATTCTTAACCAAACCGTTCTGAGAACCTGCACCCTCAGTGTACAGGAAAGCTGGCAGCGAAATCTGCAGCTGATTCATTGCAGTCATCAAAGAAGCTGTATTAAAACAGCTCTTATTTTATGTACAAAGACCTGAGATCTCTTACAGTAGTTTGAAAGCTGAAGATAAATTATTGTGCTGTTACAACGCTACATTACAAAATAACCCAAGAGATTTATAGATTGATTTCTGCAGTTAGACTATTTGTATAATGTAGGCTAGGTTGCAGAATGACTCTGGATAAGTGCAGTATTTTAGGTCCTGTATCTGTGATTGAATATCAGCCTAAGACTTTGAAATCTTTTACACCTATATAAAAGTAAATAAATAAAACATAGTCATGGAGAATTTGTTGTGTCAGTGGTTGGTTACCCTCACCGTTCCATAACTGTGGCTTATTTGTAACTTAGTCTATCTTCAGCATCAACCATCTATTATAAAATTCTTGTGATATCATGGACATTGTCATTCATAAACCATATCTTTTGATTACTTAAATAAATTGAGCCTTTTTTTTTTTTTAAACTGAATTCTTGTTTTGGAATTTCTTGAAAATCAGAAGAGTTACTAAAGTGATTTTAGCCCCTTTCCTGAGCTTGGATAGTTACATATTCTAATGCATTGAATGTCACTAATAATTATATGGCCTTTTTTGAAACTAATTATTAAATACCTTCTGAATCAGCCATTACGTTGTTTTGTATAAGTAGTATTAATGTTTACCAGGCAGAATTTTTCTCCCAGCTTAAAAATGCTAGATAATACTTAGAGCTAGTTACTGTATTTCATTCAACTCATCGATGCATTGTTGTTTTTCAAGTGAACACACTCTCCTCTTTAACACAGCCCCGAGTGTGAGTTACGTGGTTGTGCAGGTAATAAGATGGACTGTTTTTGTCGTAACTCCCTTCTTCATAATAGTTTCTTTGCCTCTGATCCTTTGGATCCAGCTTCCTGTCCCCTAATAACCACCATTTCCATTATGTCCATTGCCTCTCCCAACAGCAGAAAGCTTGCATAAAGAAACAACACTTTCTGGATCTGTACCATCTTTAAAGGGAGGGAGCTCCAGAGCAGCAGCAGATTCTGAGGAAGCAGTTTGTTTGACCCAGGCCATGTTCAAGGAGTTTACCATTCAGACCTGCAGGTTATCAGAGATGTGCAAATGAAGGGAACAGAATGCTAAAGTTACAGATTTTGTTCTTAAAAATGTAGGCACGTTAATGTGTTACTGCTTTGTCTTGTATTATCCCGCTTCTGTGTCTTCAGATGAGTAAAGGAAGTCACATGTCTTTATAGTCTTGTGATGTTGTATTTCACTTAACAGAAAAAAAATAATGATCCAGGAAAGGAACATAATATAATCACATCTGGTAGTTGCTTGCCAGCAGTACAGCTACATACTGAGATTGCTCACTGTTTTAAAGAATCTTTGCAATTCATTCAGTAGTTCCTGAATGTCAGAATAATGAATCTTTTGTGTCATGTTCTGCTAAAAACAGTTTACAAGTAGTAATGATGTCTAGATCTTCAGGTTGTTTTTGTGATTCAATGACTAACATATCTGTAATTTCAATTCCTTTCGTTTGTTGGTCATCAGGGGCTTCAGGTTGTATTGCAGTTAAGGTGTTACACTAGGCTAAACGCTGTAAAATGATAGCATTTGTTCTTCCTTTTCACTATCATCAATCTTTCACAGTCATATCAGACCCCTAATGTATCAGCAGGCTTCCCAGAGCTACTGGTTAAAATTACCTTTGCTTTTGGTAAACTATGAACCTTCAAACCTCTGTGTTTTCAGCTGCCCCATGTGGATTCTGTGAAGCCTCTTTCTGGCACATTACTCACTGCCAGCTACTTGCGTGATGTCTCAGAGCAGCAAAGGCAGTGCTGCTGTAACCAGCTAAGAACCAGATTACTATTAAACTTACTTTTTTGTTGTTAGATGAATTCTGCCAATAAAGCATCAGACTATACTAAACCAGCACATTCATTAATGGATGCAAAATGCAGCTGAAAGTTTTCAGAGGTGTCCAAGCTCACAAGTCCTTGGAGGAAAGAAAAAAAAAATTAAAGGGGAAGTACAACAGTAAGGATAATAAAAATATGAAAGCTGTGTCATGCCAAATGTTTAATTACAGTTTCCAATTTTAAGAGAGCTGTCATTAAACACCCAGTAAAGTACTGCCGTTGATATATTAGAATAACAGATTTGCTTCTGGATATTTTGGTAGCTATTTTGGTGTTGGCAGTCCACCCATCTGTGTGCCTATTTTTTCACAGGGGAAAGACCATCCCTCTTGACCATTCCTCTGTTGTGGGTGAATATGAACATCCCATGAGAGTAAACAATTTTCACAATACACCATCATTTTGAGTTGTCTTTCCCCAGCCTATCTCCTTTTAAGCTCTTGATCTTTTGCAGTCTCATTTCAGAGCTGCAGTGATTCCTCAGGCCAGTGCTAAGGGAGCCTCTGGGGGAGGGGCTGTGGCACCCTCTGCTTTCCCAGGGCTGGAAGTCTCCCCCAAAATATTTAGGGACCAAATACATTGTAGGTTGCAATG
Source organism: Egretta garzetta (assembly GCF_000687185.1). Classification (NCBI taxonomy): domain Eukaryota; kingdom Metazoa; phylum Chordata; class Aves; order Pelecaniformes; family Ardeidae; genus Egretta; species Egretta garzetta. The sequence goes on from NW_009259308.1 coordinate 504,535, forward strand.
TGGGACCTTTGTCCATCCTTATGGACTGTTAGAGAAGCACGTTCTCAGTTTATATTGGTTTGGAATGTTGTTTTCAATATTGTTTGCCAAGGAGGAGATCAGCTGAAATTGTGGGTTTACCAGCAGCAGTGGCCTGACCTGGGATAATATGGTACTGAGTTTCCCAATCAGAGCTGGGCCTTTCAAGTAGGAAAGTACTTCTCCTCCTGCCCCCTCCTTTCCCCTCCCCCTCCCCGAAAGTATGACATAGTTTGAGATGCCAGCCTTTCTAAAAGTTAGGGCACATTGTCAAAGCAAAACCCTTAACTTTTGGAAATTATTAGAGTAAAATTGTTAATCTGATTAATGAAAACTTATGTATTCATTGTATCTGTTTCCAGTATTCATACAGAGATGAATTCTGAATAGGTGAGGCTAATTCAGAAGTGCAGAAGTGATACGAGATCTTTGTGTTAAATAAAACAGTGTGGGGTTCATACTCTAAATTTTTACAGTTTGCAGTGAGAGTGCTGATTTTAATCTCTGGCTGTGTTACAGAATGTTTAGTTTTGAAATAAGGTCAACTTGTATTGAACTGACAGAATTCATTTGGTCTTCATCATCAGGATTCGGTGCTTAAGAAAATACTCTACACAAGGTTGAAGTACAAATCTATATAGATCTGTGACTTTTTGCTGTTAGGCAGTCATTTTGGGGGGATATAGGGAGAAAGTTCAGAGACAATACACCAAAATTGCCACTACCATTATTTTTTATAACTTCTTTTTTTGTTGACCTGTCACATACAGACCCATAACTTGGGTACTTACTTTTTTTTTTTTTTTTTAAATGGCTTTTTTTACAGAGCTGAAACATCTCTCAGAATTTCTCTCTTCCAAGTAACTTGTGACACAGATGGGTAGGGTCTGATTAAAATAAAGAGGAGAGATGTCCTGAAGTATCCAATGTAAATTTGCTCTGGGACAGTCGTAGTAAATGCTGCTTTTCAAGAGCAGAAGTCTCCAGAGCCCACAGCTCTGAGGCAGGATTAAGCTAGGACAGACACAGATTTGGGAGCTGAAAAGCCCTCGCAGAGTCTAGTCTTGCAGCAGATGGCCGAGTCACTCGTAGGAACCTCGGCTTCTGCTGGGCTTGCAGGTTTTCCTGCATTCCTCTCTGGGAAGCTGAAGATTCTGGATTTTGGGCTCAATTTTAGTTTCAGCTATTCAAACTAAATTGTTTTTATTAGTTTGAAAAGCAGCTTTTTCAGATTTATATATCCTAAAAAGGAAGAACAGATAACTCATTTAAAAAAAAAAAAAAAAAAAAGTTTGAGCCTTGGAAGAGAATTTCTAGCTGTTGTGATTTCCAGCCACAGTGATAACAGTTTGGAAAAGAGCAGGGTGTATGTGTGTGTGTAGTATGTTCCCTTGGTTCTCTTCAGAAGAAAAATTATTTGCAAGCTTCTTTAAAAGCAAAAATTGGAAGTATTCTACGACTGAATAATTCTGGTCATTAGATATCAGTAGTGAAAATAAAGCTGCATTGGATGAAATAGGTATTTAATTAATGTCAAATTAACTTTATGTCAAACTGAAAAGTCATAAGTATGAATTGAAATGACTGTGTAGCAAAATGAGAACTATAGAAGATGAAAAATGTTTTTCAGCCAGGAAAACTGTACTTTTACTACTATATAACAACAGAAATTTTCATTCAAAAATACTTGTGTATTTATTGCAGTTGGTACACCTTATTACATGTCTCCAGAGAGAATACATGAAAATGGTTACAACTTCAAATCTGACATCTGGTCTCTAGGCTGTCTGCTGTATGAGGTAACATTGATATATACAGTGAACTTAATAACACAGTTGTGCTCCCCACCCCCCACTCCCCTCCAAATGTATTAAGTACTGTTTTAGGACCTATTTCTGTATTTTTGTCATATTATATTATATATCTGTAATATTAGCAGTGAGAACTCTTACATAACTTCAGCATATGAAATACTTCTATTTGTGTGTTATTCAAGACTTGCCTTTTACTGGGCTTGCCACAAAGATTTTACAGCAATTTGTTGAAGATTGGGCATAACCGGAGGATTAATAAATGAGTAATGGCAAGCACATGTAAAATTGTTCTAGGTATTTTAATGGCCTGTGCTGATTATATGGTTTTGGTAATAAATGCATGGAGAAATAGTAGGATTAATTTGAGTATGTAACCAGTGCTTTCAAAAACCACAGTATAATTATTTTAGTACCAGTTTAATTTCTTCAAAATTATTTAAAACCTAAGAAAAACAATAATAAAAAAGGAGTTACCGTGTACTTATTACTGCTAGCTTGGATTAACTTTCAAGATAATGACTTCTGCTGCCCAGATATAGGTACTTTTTCTACCCTTTCTTCTACTCCAATTGGTTAAACTGTAATTATTGGTTAATTTCTTTATTAATACAGTCAAGATTGGCAGGTGACACATAATTACAAATGATATTGTATTCTGAGGAAAATAAAGATAGAGGGCAAATTGAAATTGAGGCAAATGAATGTGTGAAGAACAGCTAGGCTTCTAAGGCAACTACATCTTCAAAGTTCTTTGCATATCATTTGTTGATCAAAAGACTAAATGCTTTTGTTGAAGGATGCTGGAAAAAATTTCTTTCCATCAGCAATGGAAGTCTTTCTAGTCATGTTCCAGATAAAAACTAATATACCAAACTCACTTTTCATTTACCTGCAAGCCAGGCACCTCAGTGAGTCAGCAGAACC
>NW_009259308.1:507343-514742 GCF_000687185.1 Egretta garzetta
TTGTCAGCCTGTTAAAGCTGTATGTTACTACTAGGAGAATTGTCTCCAGTAATATTAGTTTACTTTCTATCACTAACATGTTGCTGTAAATATGAGAAGGGCAAATAGCTGTATTGCAGTTCTGCATTTTACGGGTCTATGTATAGCTCTTGCTTCTAAATCTTTGGGACAATTCACAGGAAGGAAGTCTGATACCTGATAGCAAGTATTTAGAAGTTTAAATCCTGAACTGAAACTTAATTCCATACTGGGATTCCCTAGTACTGACCATGGCAACTGCCATCAATTTCAGTGCTCTACTTTACACACTGGTGCAAGCAGGACCCTAAAGATAGCATAAAGGTAGATCAAGATTTTTCAGTATTACTGCTACTTTTCCCCTCATTGGTTTTCTTGAGGATTTTTTAAAATCTGGAAGCAAATAAATAAAAACCTTGAATAACTAAACATTATATGCAATAAACATGTTTTAAGGTTAATTTTTCTTCTATGTTATATGAAATTAAAATTGCTGAATAGCACTTTTCTAAAGCTTCTTTAGAAAAGTTTTTCTTTTTTGAGCTTGCTGCTTTGATGCTGGTCCAGTATATTAAACACCTATGTGAATATTTTTTTTCTTTGATCTGGTAAATAATTTCAAAATAGCTAAGTATCTTAATTCCATTTATTGACTCAGCATCTTTAAATACCGTTCTGTCTTTCTTTATCTTAAAAGTTTTAGCAGGATTGTATTGAAGTTGATATGGTGTTGTGTTTGGGTTTTTTCCTTATTGTAAGAATAAAGTAATTATTAGGATAGTTATTGTTGACCTATAATATAGCTATAGTGTATGGCAGTGTTTTCAACTATAGCTTTTAATTTGTTTTTTGAGATGCATTTATCCCATTTAGTTAATTCTGCAATATACCAGATGTTTGTGGTGGGGTGGGTTTTTTTGGTTGACTATTGAGATGCAATTTTGAAATTTTAGGTATAGTAAGCTCAAAACTCATGATTAGCGTTTTTCTCCTTTTTTTAATTATTTGAAAGTGGTTACTTAAGGTTCTTCAAGACATGCATGGACTAATGCATCGTATTTTTATTATCTGTGCAGTTTTGTGCCGGGTATCTGTGATATGTCTATTGCCTGCATTTTAGCATGTTTTATTATATTGATTTCATGTTGATAGGTGCTCATATGTGCTCTGGATTCTCTCCAGCTTAATTGGAGAAAAGCTGTGGCATGTTTATCACTTCTCAATAAATGCTTAATTGCTGCTAAACTCTTTTCAGTTATGTTTTAATTTAAGTTTAGACTAATATACTATATGTTGTTTATAAAAATGATTATTTCTAACCTATGTTAACTATGTGGCCAGTAAGATTTAAAAAAGTGTATTTTAAAGTCTGATTTTTTTAGAGCCCCAGGTATTTCTGAAACCTCAAAAACACTACCACTGGAGTTTTAATTGATATGCAACAAAGTAGGCTTTACTAATTAAAATCAAGATGCTGTGCTTTTGCTACATGGACCTTTACACGGAAAAGTAGGTTTTACACATTTCCTTTTATTGTTCAGCGTAGCAATTGCATCCTTACAGGGTTGTAGGTTGGTGGCTTACAGTTCAAAAAAAAAAAAAAAAAAAAAAAAAAAAAAAAAAAAAAAAAGAGAGAGAGAGAGCTGCCACCAGCCCCGAAGACAGACAGTGGGCTTTCGTCCCTCAGACACCCCCAGAATACTAATCAGGAAAGTCAGACCCTGGAGGTCAGGGAGCAAGTCAATCATTCTAGCGATCGTCTCAGTGTGGAGGATCAAATTAGCCTGAAAAATTCAGCTGCTGGGAGGAGAGGGCGAGCAGCTGTCAGGGGCAGCAGCGAGATGCACTAATGAACCAGATGAATAGTGCAAAAGCTTGAAAATAAAAACAGGACAGTTGACATTTTTCATCTGTCAAAGCAGGAGATGCATGAAAATATAGTATTCCTGTTTTAACTCCTTAGGGGACATTCAGAATTTTTTTAACACTCCGCAGCATTCAAACAAAAGTACTTTTTAATGAACACCTAGAGTACGAAAATGAATATCTGTGCATTTATTTAGAATTTCTGCATGCGTACAGATCCTGCAGTTGATTTTTCTTTTTTTTTTTCCTTTTCTTTTCTTTTTTGGTCCTTAGCTTGCATTTTAAAAATTCTTTTTAAGGTAAGAGACAATGTCATGTAAATCCAAAAATTAGCATTATTTTGGTAATACAGTTACAGAATTTTGGGGAGGAACGTAGGATGTAGCATGGTATTTATTTTCGGAGCTTTAAATTTATTTATTCTTTCTTGAAGGTAATATGAAAAACTACTGAACTATTTGAGAGCATTTTTATCAGATACAAAGTAAATGTAAGAGAATTTTGGTAATTTTCTTCATACATTTTCTTCCAGTGATATCTGTGCTTAGACATGAAGGAGTTAAAACCGCTATCTGGAAGACCACAAGACAGATGAGAGCCATTTTCAGCTTGTCCTGTCCCTGCTGAAGCTCACTGAGTAGCACAGCATGGACTAGCGTGTTTCACACACACTCTGCCTGTCTGGGGAATGCACACATTGTCCTTCCAAAATCAAACTTATTAGCACATGTAGAAAAGGGTGACTGACTTTGGGGCAGCGCTGCACTCAAAGCAGCATTCGTGCTGCTGCGGTTCAAAGACTTAGAAGGCTTTGAACAGAATGGAGAGACTTTAAATGAATTTTTAAATTTGTAATCCTGCTAACCGTAGCATTTGTTTCCACCTTAAATGTCAAGTTGGAACTTTGTCTGGAAATAAAGCATAAGTTTACTAATGCTGGTCTTAAGCTGATCACTTATTTAAGTGCTCTCCAACAGATACTCTTATTTTTGTATTACAATCATAAATTATAGTCATGGGTGCCAGTTCTGCACTGCTGATGATGTTTTGGGATTTTTTTTTTTTGAAAGTATTTTTGAATAACGGACTGAATTACAAAGTTTTGGGGTTTTTTCTTTTTTTCTGGAAGTATAGATGTGTTTTCTTACTTTTAAAAAAAAAAAACCCACTTTATTGCAAGTCTAGTAATAGCTATGGGAGGTTACAAAATCTACTACTGTTATCCAGCATTTTCACCATACAGTATTGCTTTGGATTAGATAGTGTTTTCAAATAAATTACAAGTTTTTTTTCCAAAAGGTCCTCAGAGGAAAATTATATTGTGGGGTTTGGTTTTTTTTTGTCTCTCGTGATGCAAGGAGCCTCCATGCTCAAAGCAGTATCCGAAGCTACTCAATTTCTCCTCATACTCTATTAATGAAACTTATGGTATACAATTCAAACCTTGCAATATAAGGATTGTGACAGGTATGACTGTACAACATAGAATAAATACGCACACTGGTTGCAGTAATAGTTTTGGAACTTCTATTTTTTGCGCTGTGGCACTTCTAAGCAGTGAATTGAAAGTTGTTAAAAATCACTTTTGATTTGTTAGTATTACAGATTTTATGACAAAACAGGTTTACTTAAACACACAAAAGAAAACTGTACATTTTCTTCAAACAGATGGCTGCACTGCAGAGTCCCTTTTATGGTGATAAAATGAACTTGTACTCCCTGTGCAAGAAGATAGAACAATGTGACTACCCACCTCTCCCTTCAGATCACTATTCAGAGGAAGTAAGAAATTTTCCTTTTCATGGGCTAGATCCTCAGTTTATGTAAGCTGGCATTCTTCCAGGGAAGTAAATGAACTTGTGTGATTTTATGTTATTTGCAAATTATGCACATAAGTGCTTGCTTGTTGGACTTGCTCAAATGTTCCTGTCAAAACAAGTCTCTGATATGATTTTAAATTTTGGGGAATTCATGATGGAAACCTCATACTGGTAGCTTCTTAATTTCATTGAGCTTCCTTGCAAGTATGACAAAATGCTTTCCCAGAATGCACAATGATATGTTCTACATGCCAGAATGGGATTGAGTCTTACATTCTATAGTATGCTTTTTGAAAAGCACAACTATACAACTTTATGTTGCACAGTAAATTAGTGCACTAGCCTTGTTTCTCTAGGGGCTTGCATTAAAATAGATATCATGTAACTCACTAGTAAAAATGAATTGTTTAGTTCCCATTTGTCTGCATTATAAAACTGCAATGCACTATTCGATAGAAGTGAACGGCAGTTCTTTTGCAAGAAAGAATGGTTCTTGACAACACTAATAGTAAATTTCAGAGAAATATACGCAGACAAAATATAATTGAATTTGAACAATATACTCATGCATATCGCAGCAGTGTGTGTTTTAAGCTGATAGGTAACAGTTCTTTACTGTCATTAATGCATTTAAGGGGGGGTACTTGCTTTTTTTAAGCTCTAAAATGAAAAGAAACTAAATAAAATAAATTAAATATTTTTCTTAGTGCGCGTAACAGAACGAAAAAATATAAATGCTTGCTCGTTAATGTTCTGAGATGGCAGTTTTGAAATACTTTCCCACTTTGAAAACAACAGGGCAAACTGATAGAAGCTGTAAACCAAAGAACACATATTAGTAACCAATTCTAATTGAATTCAGCCTACATGAATTAAAGATTACTTTGAAAATGCAAATAAACATGAGCACTGAAACACTTTTAATAAACAAAAGCGTTGTGCAATTTCACTTAAAGAGTAGGGGTTGTAATTCTGAACCTTAATTTTTTCTACATTCAGAGACAGTGATTGGACTATTAATAAAAGATTACTGCCTGGTATTTTGTTTTGTTTTCTATTTATAGTGACAATTTTTCCCCTTTTATTAAAAAACTGGACTTAAAAAGATAATTTGGTGTCGTTACAAAGGGTGAAATAATGATCTATTGTGTAATTTATGCATTATACCTCTTTGTGGGTTTTCCAATTAGTCATTTTACCTGGGCCGTTTTTAATTATTATTTATTGTGGACTATAAATATGGCAGTTCATATAACCAACTTCAGAACTGGAGGCCTGGAAATACAGTAGGGTGTGAACAATAATGCAAAATGATAGCAAGGATGTCAGGGGCCGTTCTTTGTTGTGTCATTCATGCTGTCTTCCTTTTTCCATGAAGCGCATGAATATTTCACATATCTGCATCCTCATCCTCTATTCTTCTTGACTAATTTTCAGACTGTCTGAATTTGCATTTCACATGGTAGCTGATTAGGAGATGCCGAGTGCTGCAGCGAAGCCTCAGCAGGCGGTTTCCATGGTGACCTTCAGCAGGATTTTAATGATGATACCACTAGTGGTTCGTTGAAGTTGGCCTGCCTGCAGGGCTACTTCGCTGCAGCTAAGTGTGAAGCTGGATATGTGGATTCCCAGCCAAGGGGCAAATATCAAAGTCTGGCCCAGACAGAAGGTCTTAGAGTTTGGATGGGGAAAGAGATTCCACCTTTTACTAACATCTGTATAGTTTCTAGTGTTGAAAACAGATGCGGAGCACAACACGCTATATTATCTTTGTTTCAAAGCGGACGCATACTTCTGTGCCTTGGATAAACCAGTTATTTGTAAAATACACATAAATTATTTAAAAATGGAATGAGAGAATCAGACCTATGATAGGTGTGAAGATAGGTATGAAAATAGTTACTTAAAATAAGTATATCGATTAACTATGGAGACTGCAGTGGGAACATTTTTTATGTTCTGATATGAAGACTTGTGTTTTTGCTAAGATACATGGAAAAATAGATATTTTTATTAGTTATTGCAGCAAAATAGACCTTTTTTTTACTTGTACCAAAAAAAATACTGTGCTGGCCTGAACTATACAGAAACAAAAAAGCATTTTCTGTCATATTAGGATACTGTCCTAAATGTTTCACCTGGCTGGAAATTTAGATATCAAACCTTTAACCAGGTTGGAAGCACACTCAGTAAGCAGTAAAGATCAGGGATCACCAAACAGTAAAGCTCACTTCATATTTTATGACAAGGAATTTTCTGAAAGACAAATTTCACTGAGTGTTGATCTCTGCATCTCTGGTATATGAGTATAAATACTTCCATCACAAATTATGAGTGCTTTTTAGAGAAACTTTTTCTAAGTAAATTTTAATGAGTTTTAAGATGTGACAGTTTTTCTAAATTTTGAACTCCAAGACTAACCCTTTAGTAATGCATCACATCAGTGTTGTCAGAGAATAACGTGACAGAAAGATGCACCTTAAGATAGATGGACAGATGGATAATTTTTTTAGAACCTTTGATTAGAAAACCTAGTAGTCTAAGATGCATTTTCTCAAACCATTGCTTTAGGAGTAGTCATAAGCCAAGTTAATAATATGTTTCACAACTTTGAATATCTCAATTTTTGAATATTCCTAAAGAGCGTCTGGCATTCAGGGTGAGTACTCAGGATTTGCTAAAAGCTGTTCTACTTTAGGGAATTCAGAGATGGGGGCTCCCTTGCCACCCCCAGTCAATACTCTTAAAACCCTGTCAAGACAATATCATGTTGCTTTCATGATAGATGAAGTTTTTCAATCTCCCCTTTGATTGAGCTGCGCTTCTTCTGAAGTCCATAGCCAACCTGCTGCCCAGATGTGAAGGCTGAATGAGCCAGCAGGTCTAGAATGGCAGCGTTAGTTGCCAGCAGAAAGGGTTGAGGAAGGACTGAGAAAGGACTTCAAGAAGGTCTCCTATTCAGAGTAAGAAGAGTTTGTTGTTTGTTTTTTTTTTCCTATCCAAAATTTTCTGTATGAAAATTTCTCTTTTTCAAGTGGCTAACAATGCAAAGCACTTGCCTGTCATTGTTCTGTCTTTTCTGCCCCCTCCTCCTGACTTGAGTGATAATTATTTATTTCATAGCTGAAAAACCTGCTAAAGTTAAAGAAAGTGTGTCCCACTGCTCCGATGTCAGGCTAAGCTCCAGGCTAAAGACAGTCATTGTGCTAAGTGCACGGAGGAGGTTAAGAACAGTAAGCAGCTGAAGAAGTTTGCAGCTTGGGGATGCAACAGGAGGTCCCTCCAGTTCAGTCATGAGTCTACTGCTCTGCCTGTTGGCCAGTTCGTGCCACATAATAAAAAATTACTCTCTAATAATAATCTGACTTCAGAATCCCAGTGCCTCTTCCGACGGTACTGTCAGGCTCTTCTAGTACATTGGAAATTTTATTAATACTAGAGGGGTTGACAAATGGATTTCAGGTTTATTGAAATGGATATTCCTGTAGGAGTTAAAGGAATTGTGCTATAACCAAGTATTAACATCCAGCATGGTCTCAGTTTCAGTCCTGAAAGGCTATCTTCCTGTGTAACTGTTTTCGTCCTGTACAGCAAAGTTAATTCACCTTCTCCCAAAGGTTTGCTGTTCAATAACGAGGCTCAAAAGAGCTCAAGGATTTTGAAATTACCCAGGAATCTATACTATTATTGTCTAG
>NW_009259308.1:514830-541064 GCF_000687185.1 Egretta garzetta
GTTAAGACTCATAGCCAAAAGGGAGCTAGGACTCTGTGGTTTACTTTAGTACAGTAATAGTGAAGGTTTGTCACTTAATTGAGCTCACCTCTTGCACTATGTTGGGAAGAGAATTTCTGAGTAAATTGATTCGGTGACTGCCACTTACTGTGAACATATTCTTGTAGATTCTTCTGTGCATCCTAACAATAGTAGCTACATACATGTTTTGGTTAGAGTGAAAAATAAGAAGCTGTAAAAAGCCACCAGTCAAGACACCATATGGGTGAATGAATTTTGCAAGTGTATTTACAGTGATTAATATGACCTAAAGCCTTACATGTACTTTTGAGTAATGATGCTGGTTTGCTACAGTGTCTTTCTAAGCAATGAATCTTTTTATTGAAGCTTTGAATTGTAATATACTGTAACAAGTAACAAAGTAACTCTGAAGGAAGGCTTCTAGTTTAATGACTTAATAGACAGTTTGAGTCTGAAATTGATTTTTAGATTATAAAGTTCAGTTTAAAAAACAGAATCAGAGTTACCCACAGGCCAGGATTGGAAAGACATGAAGTAGCCTACTGGAGGTAAACAAGGCTTCTCATGCTTTTTCACAGGTAAATTTCTTGAAGGTCTACTTCTGCTGTTCTACTCACAGTAAAGTTATTGATATACAGCTGGTAAAAAGAGGAGAAAGAGTACTGTGTTTCCCCTCTGATAATGGCTTTATATGTTTCAGTCCTTCGAGGCCTTTTACTGAGACTTTCATTTACTATATGCAGTTCTATTGAACAGGTCTTCACAGAGAAAGATAAATGTATACGTAGAAGATTCAGTGTCATATTCTCAAGATAAATTACACTTGTATTTTCTTTACAAGGTGTTTACTTATTTGAGTCTAATTTCAGGCTTGGGGTTTTTAGATGTTCTTCAGTCTTTCCTGTTCTCCATGCAGGCTGTCTGAGGTGTTGCATAGCAAACTGCTCATCTCTGCTAATACGTTGTGCCTGTTGCTTACACTGTATGCTTCTTCTATGGGAGATTTCTATTACATGTTGGCGATTATTATTTCTTGCAGTAGTTCATGATTTCCAGCATTCTGTTCTCCAAATGATTGGGAGTTATTACTGGCTAATATTTTTTCCTGTCAGTGGTATTGTATTTTATTTACTGGCTGCCAGAAGCAATATGATTGCTTTTATAACTCCATTAGTCAAAATATACTTAGCATATTTAAGATTCAAATAGAAAGTGGTTTACAGATTATTTTGATTTAATATTTCTTTTTAATCCAGCAATCTGACCCCTATCTTCAGAATTAATGATCTCATTTTTAAATATTAAACTCTTCTTGCTAAACAAAGGGGATGTTTAGTGACATAGCTCTTGTACTGTTAAATATGAAAAACCGGTTCGTTGTATACAATTTACAATGTTTCTGCAAGGGCTGATGGACAAAGTTTTAACTTGTGGCATGCAATGTTTCTTACTTAGTTTCTGGACTTCCTGTTCCTGTGTATTTAAAAAAAGTGAAAGGAGTAGAATTATAATTTAAAATCCTTCTTGGGCTTTTTATAAAAAGCAGGAAGGAAACTCTCTGATGGGAGGTTTGAATATGCAATCTATGTTACTTTTGAATAATAATGGTGACGAGGTTGCTCTGTGTTAGTTGCAATAATTACAGATTTTTTTCAGTAGTCATACCTAACAGTACTGGGAGGGAGACTGAACCAAATTTGGCATATTGCCATAGAAGGGTGGCTCACAAGGCATTGGCTTTTTTGTTTGCCGTTTGATTTCCCAGAAAACATAAAGGAAGAGCTTGAGGGTTGGTTAAGTTGCTCTTGCAAAGGATTGTAAACATTTTAAGAAGTTGTCGTGAAGCAGGTGTATTCCACACTACAAAATGCTTAGGAGATACCCACAATTTAAAATAGAAGCCCCATCAGAAGTTTATCCAGACTATGTTAAGTCCTAATGTCACCTGAGGCCTTTCAAGGGAGGAAGATAAACCTGCAACTGTTCTGCCAATTTATGGAGGCAATAAGAAGTGTCTGAGTGGTGAGGAAGCTCTTTGGGGTTGCTTCTGCAGAAAATGTGCATTACAGAAGGCCTGATAAATTATGGTGTTTGTGGAAGTGTGGGATTTTCTAGTCATAGTGATTTATTTATTCCCAGATAGAGGCTTCTGTGAACATCTTTGTTAATTATGTGCTTCTTTCTGTAAAGAAAAAATCAGTTACCTAATCCTGAGAATGGATACTGGGACATAGACCAAAGGTTATTTATTCCATTATCGTGTCTCCAACATTGGGCAAGTGGAGCAACAGGGCCAACATAATGTGATACTTCCCCAAAATATTTCCCCAGCTTCCAGTTTTAAGTTCAGGTATTTCCTTAGTCAAAGGTGGAGTCTTTATATTGAATAGCCCTCAGTGGGTTTAATTTGTTCAGTTGCTTTCTGAATGCGTGTGTATTGGTAGCCTCTAGCAGGAGGAGGTTCTGCGGGTTAACTGTGTGTTATAAGGAGAATCACTGCCTTTTGTCTTTTGGAACCTGTCACACAGCAATGCCATTTATTGCTGGCTAACTCTTCTATTGGGAGAGAATGAGCAAGCAGTCCCAGTTTACCTTCTCCGTGCAAGTTTCAGCCTTCTGCGGTTTGCAGGCGTAGCCCTCCAAAAGCACAGGAATTTTAATTTAAAATGATGTATAGTGGGAATAAACGCATGTCTGAAGTTGTATGTTAAAAGGATTAGAACTTAAATCTGCTCATCAGTTTTTCTAGACAGCGGTACAAAGTGTAAAAATCGCGGGTGTATGTTGCATAGATGCTTGCATAAAATTGTGTGCAGTGTGTGTGGAGAGAGGGAGGGCTGAATGTATGTGTTTATGCAGAATTGCTATCTTTGGCTAATTTTTGCCGCTCTTATTAATTTGAATTTGATAATGCACAAATACTAATTGACAGGATCGTTGGCTTTCTTACATGTTATTTTCCTTTCCTAGCTGCGACAATTAGTTAATATGTGCATCAACCCGGATCCAGAGAAGCGACCAGACATAACCTATGTCTATGATGTAGCGAAACGTATGCATGCACACACTGCGAGCAGCTAAAGAAACATCAGATCGTGAAGAAAAAAGCAGAAATAACCCAAGTATTTTAAGTAAAACATCCCACCTCTTTGTTCGTGTGTTACTGAAATGTAATTATTTGAATCTTACTGTTGTGCTTTGAATTGTAAAACAATTTATATACAAGCTTTGTTATTTTCTGTTTATTTCTATTTTTTTGTATTTTTTCTAACTTGCAATTTTAGGACAAGTTCAAAGATGTAAAGCGTAACTTTCAAAGATACCGAGAACCACTGTTCGTCATGTTAAGTGGGTTCAAGTATATTTTCTTTAATAACAAAATTGTATTCAGTTGGGCCTCAGTTCTAAAACACAGTTGCACTTTTGCACATGATACAGATATTAGGCTTATTATCCAGAAGCAAAATGTCTGAATCTCTCAGCTTTTTAGTAATTTATGGAAGGTATGAATCAGCACAGTTAACTTTATTTTAATCTTTGTTCTAAGAGGGACATAATTATTATAGAAGGTTATTGTATTTTATATTGAATTGTAGTTTGCAGTTCTCAGCATAAGAGTAGACAGGCGATAGGATTAGTTCTCTGTTTGCCAAATGTGATGGGAAAATAGTTTCAGGAAAAATTGTCACACTGAAATTTCAGTAACATCCCTTTTTGTTTTGTTATTCTGTCATAATGCACATAAAACATTTGTTGAAGGTTTTCTGGGAAAATTTAAGGTGTTGATTCTGCAATGTGATCATTTTCAATAGACTTGTGCAGCACTGCCCTGGGGCAATAGGAGTCTGCATAGTTAAGTCTTAAAACCATGCAGATGCTTCTTGTAGCAAATAGGGTTCTTTTGAGGCTAGTGTTTATGAGAAGGGTTGATTAAAAGATGCGATCTTTAAGTTACAACTTCCCAACTGTTTATGTATATGTCACTGTTTGTAGATTTTTGTGTTTAAAATAATTTGAATGACCTTACAGTATATTTAAATTTTAAAATGTTTTTTAAATACAGAAACCTTTTGGAAAAGATATAATAGTGTAGTGTAACACAAAATGTATTCTTTGTGAATATCTAGTTCAGTATAGTGTATCTGGAGAATTAGTTTCATATTTAGCAAAAGTAAATTTTAGCTTTTATGTTTAAGAGAAAAGTTGCCACCCCTTCATTTGGGAAATATGTATATGCAAAATGTCTTACAAATACTTTATTAGTTGAAAAGGAAATTCAGAATATTTTTGCTACACCTTAGTACCTTTTTGGGTATGCTTACATAATATTTTTATTGTTAAGGAAGGAAGGTGTCTTGTTTTTAAATGTGGTAAAAATGGACGGACTGAAATTCCTTGAGTTTCAAGATTGAACTTTTTATACGGAACTGTCAAAACATAATTATTACCAGGGGTATTGCTGAGAAGCTGTTACGGTCAGTTAAGTCTTTTTCCTTGTGTGGGTAAAAAGAAGTTAGTTCAAATAAAAGCAGCGGTATGTACATACACATATAGGTCTAGATACAGTCAGTTCCTTGAACGCTCAGATTTTTTTTTTTTTTGTTTCTCTGTGCAGCTTTAATTTTTGATTTGATATAAAAATACAATTGTAAAGCTTGTGGATAAAACGTTCAAGCTAGGTCAGGTTTTTTTTTCTGGTTTTATATTTTTTAAAAATACAAATACTATGGAAATTGTGCTTGGCAAAATACAGGAGTTTTTAAATAGTATGTGTCAGATCATTGGCTTATCTTAATACATTTTTTTTTTTTATCTGAAATGTCCAGATTTGTAGTTTTCCTTCTAGCTTCTGTGTATACTTTATCTTGTAGGACTTCAGTGGAACAATTTGTAGGGAGGACGTCTTTGAGAAACCTTGGTTTGTGTCTAGCAACCTCTAGATTTGTTTTCATTTATTATCTGATTATTGAATTTTAAAAAATATCGTTATATTCTATAACAGTAGTTCATATGTCATAGAATGACATGCTTTGTATTGGAAAAGGCAACACAATACTTGCTTGACTGCCAGGATTATCTCTTAATATGCACAAGTACTCAAACCATTTTTTTTTTTTTCTGAAATGTACTAGAACATTTAAAAAATCACTGGAAAAACCCCAACACAGTCAGGCTATTTGCATCTAATATTATGCACCAATTATTGAACTTTTCCTGAAAGAAACCAATAATAGATTTTTTTTTTTTTCCCCCTCCTGTCTAGAAGGATACAATGAGTAAAGAAAAGATGAGTTAAGAGTTAGCAAATGTGCATACTTAAGCATTTATTTTTTTATTGTGTGGTTTTGGGGTTTTTTTTTAGTATTTATGATTAAATCTTGTGCTGAGGAAAATAAATAGTTGCTCCTATTTTAAAATCTGTAAAATGAAAGGTACAGATGACTCTGGTACCGAACTTTATAATTAAGAAGCCCATACGGGTTAATAGAACTGCTTATAAAACTGGGGGTTGTAGAATCTATCCCCTAAGTAACGTAGGAAAGTAAGTCAGTTATAACACTCCCATGTGTGCTATACACTTATGAAATATTTTCTTTTATAAAACACCATTCTACGTTTCATATGTTGTTGATGGTGACATTTGGCACTTTTTTTTAAGCTATGGCATTACACGTTTATTTTCTTTAAAGAGAATGTGTTACATTTCTAACCAAAATGTCGACTAGCTCCTCCTTTTATTTCAGTAATGCTACAGTATTAACTTGCTTCATGAGCTATGTGCTTTGAATGACATTGCATAAAATCTTTGTCGTCTTGAAAGCTCCCCTGCTGTGCAGTAGTCTAATAGAAATAAAACTTTCAAATATTAAATATAATGTAAAAATGATAGTGTTTCTATGATATGTTTTCAAAGTTTTCTTGTTACAGAGAGAGATCTATGTTACAAGTAGATGCTACCTATCTTGTGGACAGTTTACTGCTTCCAGTAGTTGATTATAGGTGAGTTTTCTGGGCTGCAACAAAAGACAGTACACTCAAAAAAATCTTTTTCATCTTATTTGTCAAAAATTTATCTAAAAATACTCCATCAGGTATATTCACAGTTAACCCAAAAGAGTGTGTTTATCTAAAATTTAAAAACAAATCTAAAATTATTTTCAAATCATATGAAAATATCTGAAAAGCATAAAAATAACGAAGAGCTCCCATTATGTCCTCAGTCCTGTGAGCTCTTGTTTATAGGTGGGCTGGTTTTGATGTAATTTTGGTAATTTTGAGTGAACCTCATATACTCACATGAAGTAATTAGTAGGGTATGCAGGAACGATGTGTTCAGATCACTTTTTATACTTTTCTGTATGTCATTGGTTTGCTAGCAGGGAATAATGTCTTTTTTTCCCCCCTCTTCTGCTGCGCTTTAATGATCCAGCTACGAATTGTATGAGCAGGCAATAGAAGTATGTCGTCTTTTAGTAATGAGGAGAAACTTTAAAAACATGCCAACACACTGGAAGATGAAATACAGTATTAGAAGTGTCTGAGAAGGCTGGTGTTTTATTCATGCTCATGATTAAGCAAGCCATAGAGTGAAATTCTTGACAAGAGGCTTGGAAATGGAGAAGGACTTCTTATGCCAATGGTTCTCAGATATCTCTGAATGGGACCCAAAATCGCAGTGATATTTGTTTTCAACAATCTGTCCATTTAATCTCTGTCTTCGCTGTTATACAGCGAGATGAGAATCTTTAACGGCTGAATTTGAATGCTGGTGGCGAACATTGCATCGGGTATTTGAACTTCTCGGAACAGGAGGTTGATGTGAGGGAGAGTCAATGAAGGCCTTCAAGTCTTGCTTTGTGGAGAGTTAATTTAATCTGGAAGTAAAGGTGCTGGATAGCAGAGTTCAAATCACTGCTCTTCCACCACTTTTAATATTTCTTTAACAGTCAGAAGTTTTTCCAACCCTGCCATATCCTCACATCATGCCAGTGGCAGTGCCGATCTTCTGAATTTCTGATACCTGTTTTGGTCTGGATGAATAGCTAAACCTTTCTGCCAAGATCACCCAAGGGAGGGAAGCACAGGTGCTGGGCGTGCCCAGTGGGGTGTTATGTTTCAGAACATGACTCGAATATAAATTTTTTTTTTTAAGGTTCTTTTTCAAACTTTATTCCCTTTCCTGAACCTTGTTCTTCAGTTGATGCTTTTAAAAACTTGTTTCCCCTTCATATTGAATTCCGAAATCCTATGATTCCTGTCTTCCACTGCTTCTGCTTCATCTGTCCTGTTGTTTGCTCTACCCTCTTCCTGATTTGAAGTCCCTCTGTGTCTAGTTTTCCTAGTGGCTTCTTTCCTTATGACTTTGCTAAACTCAACCCATTTCTGTCTTCTCAAATTTTATCCCTCACCATGGGCAAGCCCTATTTTTTTTCCCTTGATAAGTACGTAACTCCATTGTTCTTCAGTCTGTTTTTCCAGCCTGACGCCTTTGATTTCTAGTTTTAGACAGATTTCCTCACTGCCTCAATCATTCCCATGACCTTGTCTTTAGTAAATACTGTTCACTTTATTATCTCTCATTTCTAAATTCCCTTTCTCTGATCACTACCTGCTCTCTCTTAGCTTATCTGTCTGTCTCTCTCCTCTACCCTGTCACTCACTCCTTTTGGGATCTCCAGTCTATTAACCTTTCTGACTCCTTTACTCTTCTCAGCTGCCTCCTTCCTTCATTGGCCTCACTTCCTTTGACTCACTGGTCTTTATTTTCATCTCTATCTGCTTCTCTATACGTGGTTTCTTTGGTTGCTTCTCACAGTGCCCTGTCTCCATTCCTCTCCCCAGACATTTTTTCTTGTGATTTCTTAAATTCCATTCCTGCCTTTCCGAATATCTCTGAAGAGTATGTCAGCACAACATAGCTTTGGACTCAGCTTTGCCTTACTTGTTTTAATTCTTTTTCCAAATGGACTTTTTAACTGCTTTTATCCCACTCTTTTTTTTCTTGTTGAACTTGCTTGCAGGTTTGCTGTTCATTTTATTTCTCTGTTCATTCTTGATACAAAAATGTATCTTCAAAACCAATCCTGATTTTTTCAGAATTGTTCTGCTTCTAAGAATCTGTTTCTGAACCAGGCTTCTCTGCCTCTTGAGTTTTCCCCTTTTATTTCTGTATCTTTTATGTCTTTCCCTCCTTTTATTCAATGGAGGCTTCCTCTTTAAATCCTCCTTTCATTTCCTTCACTAGCAACCAAGTTTCTCTTTCCTCTGTCTTGAAGTGGATGGCACCCATCATCCTAAGAGGTTCTCTTTTTTTAATACTTTGCCCTTTTTTGCCCATTTGTCATCCCCTAATTTCATGTACCTGAACACCCTCCCTCCATTTTGTTTTCAAGTTTTTGGCTTTACACTTTAGTTTGAATGCCCAAAAATCCAGTGCTTCCTTCCCCAGCTTGGTTCTCCCATAGTTCTATCTCCAGATGATTCCCTGAGTATCCTGCCACAGTCTCAGACCTGTTCAGATTCAAAGATCTAATTTTTCTTCCTAACTCCCTCTAGGGTATTTTCTGACATCCCTGACAATTTTACTTGCCTGTTTTTCAGGGCCGCAACCTTTCTATCCCTGACACTTCTCCCATGCCTGCGTATCAAATATCTCAAAGTTAGTAGTATCAGATTCCAACCCTCTTCATTATCTGTGTTCGTTCTTATCTTTTATCTTCACTGTTTTAACCTCTGTGTCATTTTGACTTCTTTTCTCCCTTCAAAGTATCAAAATTGACAGGACTAAACTGTTGTTGGGCTTTAGCAGTTTCATGTATGAAGAAGGAACTCCACCAAACTACTACTTGTTTTGTGTTTTAAAAGAGACTTGAGTTCCACAAATTTTGTATTATTTCAGGACTGTAGAGCTGGTGTAGGTTCTGTTCCTTCAAGTACTTCAAAAGTTCTTGAATTTGGGCCTTGATTTAGTTTTCTACCACTTCAGATGCAAAGTATTTGCCCTTCATTTCTTTGTATTTACTGTATGAAACTTTGTCATGTCTTGTTTCTGTAATTAGAGCTAACTATTGTTTTCTTGTTATAGCAACTTGATTTCAATGCTTTTACCATTGCTTGAAATAAGAATGTGTTTAAGAGCTTCACTGGCTGGATCCAGTGTTAGGCACAAGGCTCTTCTTTGTTCCTGTCCCACCCTGACACTGGCTTCTCTTATTTGCTGCCCTGTATACCTGGCCTAACTGAAGATATGCTGTCTTATAGTGCAGGGTAGTGCAGGTACAGTGGAGCCAGCTGCAAACGAGGTAGCTTGCATACTTGCAGCAATACTGCAAGTTTATTATTGACAGCTGAATGTTTATTTGTCCTGTAGCTCTAGAACTGAGCTCTGTGCTGTACTACTACTCTGCCCACGCTACCTTAATTTAAGGCCAAATGAGACCTGCCTGCATGGTGGACTGCATGGTTTTCTGTGTAGGTGCACTATCCGACTTCCCAATTTTATCAGGCTTTCAGAATTGGAAGATTGGGTGTTTGCAGAGATTCCCTGTTGATCAAATTGTCTGACCTCTGACTGCTCATAATTATCCATAATCTATGTTGAGATTGAGAAGCAAAATTCTCTATAAGAATTTTGAGGGTTTGGGACTGTAGGATGCAGAGCTGAATGTCACATTCAGTTTGGTGTGTGTGGGTATACACACATTTAATCACTGTTTATTTGCACCAGAATAATTCTTTTTTTCTTTTAGAGGATCAGTTGCTTGTTGGCACAAAACAAAGACTTTTTTAGTATTTTTCAAGTTTGATGTTTATTCTTTGTTGCCAGTTTGTATCATGTCATACCATTAGTTAATTTGTTCTTCTACAACTGCCTTAATGATGGATGGAGGCCTTACACCTTTTGTCTAATTGAAATCTTCTGTTCATATGGAAATAAAAGTTAAGAAATTAGATGCACTGAGTCCTTCCTGATAGTTCCGCTTGCTTTACATTTAAATCCTAGCAATAGGAAGAGGCCTCAAACTGGACAGAAATTGTCCCCAAGACAGAGATGTTTTGGAGTTCCCTGCCTCCTCTCCACCTCATAGCTCATAATTTTCTGGCTTCCCGGGGGCACTTGCTGGGGGGCATGGCACTGCCAGTGTATCGAGGGCTTATAGAAACTTGGAAACAAAAATGTTGATACTGTCTTGCTTATGTTCCTGTGGTGTCCTTTCTCAGTGTGAATAGGAAAACTCCCATTTAAAAATGACTAGGAAGATCTTTGGTATTGTTACACAGCTGTTTATTGCTCTTTACACATTTGGCATTAAAAATGTGTTTGCTGTTACAAAGAGAATTTTATATCATGCAAAGGCACTTAGTTTGCCTTTCAATGTGGTGTTAGTACTCTTCTGTACACTTGGTTTGCTGGTTGTTTCTTTGATTTCAGTCATGCTGTAAAGATCATTAAAGATGAGTATTGCATTTGCTGGTAAGATTTTGTTGGTAGAGGGGAAGAAGGAAGTGTTCATTGATTTGTTTGAATTTGGCTGCTGATTGTGCTTGAATCAAATGGTTAGAATCATGCAGGTTGGAAAGGACCTTGAGAGAGGTCTCTAGTCCAACCTCCTGCTGAGAGCAACGTCAATGCTGAATTCAGACCAGGTCTCGGAGTTTCAGACAGTTGGATCTTGAAAACCTCTAAGGATCGAGATTGTGCGGCTTCTCTGGGCAGCCTGCTCCAGTGCTTAGCTAGCTTCACTGTAAACCTTGTTTTCCTTACGTTCAGTCAGAAACTCCTCAGTTAAAATTATGGCCATTGTTTGTTCTCCTGCCTCTCCTTTACATTGCAAAAAAGGTAAGTCAAATATTGAAACAAACAGAGAACTCGTCATGTTTTATTTTCTGAAACTGTTGTTGCAAACAAATAAATACGTTCATGTAGTACTTCTGCATCCTATATGACATGTACACTATATTCATTTACAACTTGAGCATAAAATAAAATTTTTGGCAGTAAAACTTGATTTAAAAGTTCTGTGATGTTTATGGCCTGGGTGTTCTCAATTGTTGCCTTTTAAATCTGCCAGATGTTTCCTAGTGGAGCACGGTTCTTGCCCGCCTTGGTGAAGCAGGGAAGTCGGGATGCTGAACATAACTTTGCGTTTCTGTCTTCTGGAGCCTGCCTTGAAGAAGCTAGCTTACCACCAGGGATGGGAAGGAAACTAACATGCATCAGAATAACTGGTAGTGATGCAAACTCTTACTTCTAAACTCTCATGTGCTGGTGGAAACTTGCCTAGAGAGATGTATCCAAACTGAGATTTGGCGAGGAAAATGAGTGGGGGGTGGGGGGCAGTTTTCATAGTAGTAGTGGGTTTTGGTAAATTTTCCCATGTGTTAAATGGAAACTCCAAATTTGAAACTAATCGCCACAAACTTCTTGGAAGCAAAGAATGACGAATAGATTCAATTCCAAATTCGACAGAAATTCAGTCTTATGAGGCAATTTCCTTAAACGAAGAATAATTTCTTGATCTTATAAAATACCATTGAACAGTTACCAATCTGGCGGGGTGATGATAGTGGCTGTATATAATTTTTGTACTGGAGCCTTTACAAGGCATGTGTTTCCCTAGACCTGTTTGTGGGGTATCGCAGCTGTCCGGGCTGTCTGGCAGCTGGGGTCCTTTGTCTGCCTCATTCCACATTAGCGGAGCACAGGCGGCAGAGGGAACGTGGTGACCGAGTGTGCCGTGTGTAGCATTCACTTCCAAGCAGGTACTGGCATGGTGTGGAGCTGCACATGCTGCTCTGTCCTCTTCCTTCCCAGCACCAGCCGTGTAGGTCAGACCCTCTGGCACTGGGAAACAGTAAAATTAGAGGTACTGTGTAAACACACGTCTCTGATGTACATCAAGTCCGCCATGGTAGAATTTATTCTGATTTTCATTCATTTGTAATGACTTAATATAATTCAAAAGTTAAAAAAAAAAAAAAAGAGGAGTTGCAAATGATTCAGTGCTTTTACTCTTGTGGGAGAATATCTTATAAGGTAAATCAGTTTTGCAGGATTCAATATGCAGTCTTAGCAATAATGATTTTTGTTGCTTATTCTAAAGCAAATAATTACTTTAGAGTATGATTTCTCCATACTGTGATCTGTTAGGAATAAAATTCTTCCTGATGTGCTTTTCCTCACTGGATGGGAGGAATTAAAAGGTGTTTTTTTTCAGAAACGTAGGAAGAACCAAATGCAGTTGCACTGATTTCAACCCCCCAAAAAAGGACTTGTGCTTGAGGCCAGTCTGAACAGCTGTAATGCTTCCACTTGTAGCTGGAAGGGAATTCCTCCAAGGCCGAAGCTCTGCTAGGCAGACATAGGACAGCTTTCTGAGGACCTCTTTAAAAAGTTCTAATGAGTTCGCAGGGAAGAAAGGGGTCTTAAAGCATTATTGTTGCGGAGAGTGTTTTTAATGTTGTGGCCTCTCTGATCAGTTTTGGAAATGCTGGGGTCTCCAGCCGCAGTATGTGCTAGGCTGAATTCAGAGGAAAGGCTGCGTGGTGTGGTTTTGTTGTTGTTTGTTATTTTTTGATAGTTTTTGGTTTGTTTGCCAAACACTTCTCACTTTAAAATTATAATTAAAAAATGTTCCATATATATGGAATAATAATTTTATATATATTTATGTATATTAGCAAGGCTTACAAAACACTGCATGCTGCTTTATAGGAAACATTTGTAAGTTGACCTGTAGTCACCCAGATATACTTGCTGCTAGCTGCCCTTGACTGTCACATTGCACTGTTGTGAATGTGAACGCGCTTTGTTTGTTAAAATCTAAGGACTGATCCTATGAACATAAAATGCAAAGCGTACACCTTTAAAAAAAAAAAGTTCCGCATACTGCAAAATGAGCCAATTATTTGGTCTTTCCAGAACCCTGTTTCCTGTGTGTGGGTATCAGTGGTAAGTATGGCCGTTAGCAAGGCTGGCGCTGGTTCGAGCATCATTAAATAGAAGCCTGCTGACACTGGCCATTGATCCAACAGCCGGCACAGGGCCTCTGGGCCACAGTATTTCCTCCCCCATCTCTTACTTCTCTCTGGGGATAACCAATTGGAAGAAATGACCCACTTGCCTGGAGTTTTTAGAAGCAGTGGGCAATTCGATGTGAATTGTCAGCTCCAGCTAGAAGGGCAAAGGATCACGCAGTTGACCCTTATCTGTTGTTGGCATTCTGTTGCTGTAACACTTGGCCATCCCTCACAATGTCGTGAATCCCAAGAAGACCTTGTGGAACTCCACCAATGCAGTATTTGGAAAGCTGTCGTCTTTTAAAGCTGTTATGATACAAAAGGGTGGTGATTGTTTTGAGCTGTAATATTTTTTTAAAAAGTTCTGCCTATTTAGTAGTGATGCTAAGCAATCTGTGTGTAAAACTGTATTTTATTTGAAAGTTGCTTTATTTTTCATTCTCTGAGTGTACAAGTTGATGTCGATAGTCCCAAAGGGGCAGAAATAAATAATTTCAGGTAATATCCATGAAATACTGTTGTTTTCAATCTTGACTGTTTTCTTCAAACAGCATTAATAACTCTCAAAACTGCCACGAGCTTTTATAAATACAACTTAAGTATTCTAATATGGTGTGCTATGAGAACTTTGCATGTATTTTGCAATTAATGATTTATAATTATTTTGTTCTGTAAGAAATTTAAATTAGACATGGTATGTTTTTGTTACTAGAGTAGTACCCAAACGCCATAGTCATGATCAGAATCCCATTGTCACTAAGTGGTGCATCTATTTGAGAATATTCCTGTATTGAGTACAGTCCGTCATCTAATTAAATAAAGCTTTGCAGTAAGTTGTGTCACATATTGATTTGGAACGCTGGCAGTCATTTGCCTGCAGCAAAGTACCTTCCAAATGTATAACTTCTACCTGGGCTCTTATTGGAATTTGGCTTTTTTATTTCCTCCTGACTTTTAATTTTTGACTTTGTGTAGGACCATCGAGCTACTGCAAAAAACCCCGTAGATCATAATTGTAATTTATTTCACAGTAATTGAGTGTAAAATTCTGTGCTTAAAATACAATCCTAAAATACAACTTTTAAAGTCATATATTCTGCAGTTCTTTCAAACTTAAAATATGGACAGTGTTACATCTTTACATAACTTTGTAATTTTATGTAATGAAAACCTGAAATAGAAATTCTTTTTGTTTGAGTGCATAAAGTGCCTCAGAGTTGAAATTGCAAAGAAATCAATTGTGTTCTTCAGACCTCTCAATAATTGTCTTTATATTCATTCTTTAAGGTCCTAACTAAGTTGAAAAGCAATATTTCATTCCTGACATTTAATCCATGAAAATGTCCTTGGAGATATATTATTCCCTTAAAATAATTTACGCGTACCCTACAATGAATGCACACTGCTGGAGGTAGATCAGAATCGGTTTTGCTCTGCTACAGGACATAAACAGGAGACATATACATGCCTCATTCGAAATTGGTTTATATAATTGTCATATGGCAAAGGTGTTGTAGTCTTTTTTTTTTTTGTTGACATATGTATAAAAAAAAAGTACAGTATCAAACTCTTAGCAGATGATGATTGCATGAACTGACATTGCATCTTTGGCTCTTCTGATTTGTGTAGTATTTTGTTTAGTTTGTAAATGAATAAAAGTGGTACTTGTGAGCTCAGTCTGTCCAGATATATTAAGGTACAGTAGATTTGCCTGTCTGTACTGTCAGTGTTACCATTTACCTACAAGGATATTGTCCCTCAAATGAGCCGTTCTGGGGGAGGCTATGGTATGAACTCATCCTGTGGCAAGTACTTCTTCGCTTGTGCAGCCTCTAACCACACTTTCAGCTGGCGATACGGTGTGTTATGTCAGCTTAGTGAAATAGGGCTGACTTGCACATGTGCTAGCATTTATTACTGAATGACTGATGCTGTGGGCTTCTTCACCGTGCTCAACTCATTTGTACGCTGGCTGTTGCCAGTCTTACCAAAATGACTGAGAACATCTAGCGCAGGGTTGTCTTTATAGGAGTTAGTTAATGGCTAGAACTTTCTGCATCCAAAAGTCTATTAGAAAACACAATAAGTCATTACTTTGGACTTGTATGCTGCTTGTACACCTCTGCTCATACTTACTCATGTTAATCAAATTATTTTTCCTGCTAGTTAAGAAAGAAGAATGGAGAAAGAATTCCATTGTGGTAGTGCCTCCTCTTTATATTTCTGAACTAGCTAAAAGTCTTAAATGTGTATGGCATAGGAATATCTGTTCTATTGAATTCTATGGATGTCCATCTTTGGACACTATCATAAAGACAGTTGATTATTTACATATACTCAGCACTCATTATGTGGATGTGGGTATCGTAGATGCTTTTAAACTGGGTATCTGAAAAATCACTTGAGTGCTATTGAAAAGCCTCATCTCCTGCTCAGTGTGGAAAAACATGGCACACTTTCCACCTTAATGACCCTGAGCCTATAGGTTGGCCCTAATTGTGTCTCTGTTTCCATTTTATTTTTCCATGCAACTTGCGCAATACAGGTTTCCATCACGTACCAGACAGATGTGCCCAGGCAGAATACTTCATAGCAAATTGTGTAAGTGAGCAGGAGTCCTAGAGGAGTCCAGCAACTTTGGAGTAGCATGCAAACCTCACAACTTCTGCCTTCCTCTTGTGTATTCATAGTTCTGGTTTCTGCTCTTTTTCTGGAGTGTAGCCAGTTCTTACAGTGCTTCTGGCCTTTTTTTAGCATTCCCAATTTCTGTGGGATTCTGCATTTCACACCGTGCTTAGCTCTCAGTTCTGCCTTTTACCTCTTAGCTTTGCTCCGTTCTGTGCTTTTCTGTGCTTTGAGAATCTTTCCTTTCAATGTTACGCCCTTTTCACAGCATCTGGCATGGTAACTTTGTACTTCTCTTATTCTCCTAGTAATTTTGTGCTTGCTTTCTCATGTACTACTTCTGTGATTTGAGGATGAGATTGCTTTTGTGGTTTCTTTCCTCATCTCCCTAGTGGGACATTAAAATCCCTTTCCATTCTGAGAATCCGGTAACATCGTGAACTACTTTGCTAGAGTCCCAGTTATGCAGAAGTTGGACTAGGAGCCTCTGAGCAGGCTTTGTGTTACTTATGTGGATCACAAAGGATGCATTACAAAACATAATTTGCACATGACCGCTATCGAGAAAATTGAGAGGCCACAGTATGCAGGATTTTGAGGGGAAAAAATTTGCCTGAGTGGAGATCTCAAGTAGCGCTCAGCATAGTGCGGGATTAGGTCTTAAGCAAACACTCTTATAAAGAGTACTTGTGCAGCATTGCAAGTAACAAAGCAATTACCCAAAGGATAGCGCCTCTTGAAATGATTGCTGTGATTTGGCTAGCACTGGTAAACTTGCTTGTTTTCTTTGTCTATATTTCATCCATTAATATTCACTGCAGAGCAAAGCAAATAGTGATTTTTTTTTTTGAGAGAGAGACTTTTGTTGATAGATGTGGACTGTATAAAAATGAAGGATTTTTCTGTCATTGTATAACAAATACACTTCTCTTTGATTCAGCACTAAACTTTAAGAACCAATGAGGATCCAGACAGTGATTTATTTTAAATTTTATTGATTTGATTTTTTTTTAATGGCACTTCCTTGTATTGTTGCCAGCAAATATAACTGCATGTTTGGTTATAGTTCCCTAACATCTTTTTTAATTAAAACTTCTAGTTTCTTAGCTTGTCTTTCATCACTGCTGCCCTTAAGGGAAAATATAGAGAGCAGCAGTGTTTTGCAGAATCTTATTCATTCTGCGATAGATGTTGTCTTCCACACAGCTATCAATACACAAATACCAAAATGCTTTTAAATCCTTGAATCTGCCTGAGATTGATACTTACATTATTCATGCTCACTTACTTTTGTAAATAAGTATTTCTTGGTCTATTTACTAATACAAAATGACTGTTTCTATTTTTGGCTAAAATCTGTATTTTTTTTTTTCTTTTCCCAATTTCTAACAAATTGCTTCTTTTGATTTCTCAGGCTTGATGGGCCACTGGCATTGGCAGGTGGTGGAATGACACAATGCAGTATGATATGCCAAAGTAGTTGGGCATCACTTGTCATCTTGTAGACAAGTGAGGCAGAGGAAATAAGAGAATACATGAGTCTCTCAAATATGCAGGCAAAAAAAAATGACATCTTCCATAGGATAGAAATCTTTTTCTCTAACTGCCTCCTTACATCTTGTTCCCAGAGTGGTTCAGTTTCTCATGCTATTTTATCTACACCATATATGAGGTATTGTAAGTGAGTATGTGAAACATTTTACCTGTAATAAATACCTCTATGTATAATTTCACTTCTCTTAAGATTCTTGCTTGCTTTCTGTAGTGCAAATAAGAAGCCATTAAAGGTAGTAAAGATACAATGATCTTCAGTGTTATGACCTATGCTAATTGCAAAGTATATAAGCATGTATCTTGCTATAAAGAACTGCTCAGTTTGCTGTGATTTCATAGCGATTGTTTGGGTTTTGACCGCACAGGATTGCTCACTTTGTTTCAGGCAGAGGCATATCTCAATGGTCCATCAAGTTGTTCAAAAGCATAGATGCTCGTGCATGGATTTAAGGGGGAGCTATCCGTGAACATGTTTCTCAATTTTTGATCCCTCTAGGGTAGCACGGAGACAAATGCTCAGCAAATTTCTCCCTCAGATTATCTGTTTTTCCTGAAGTTTGAGATCTACAAAAGCTTTGTTAAACCTATCACAAGACATTGGTGCCAATAGAATGAGGTTGTTGGAAGAGCAGCCTGTGTCTTTTCTTTACCTACCTCTGAGGATACGCGGTATGCTTTTCCCCCTGTATGCGTGCAGCAAGCATGAGTGAAGAGGCAAATGCAAGCGTACTAAATCCTGCGAAGTAATAGCATAACTCATGTAGCTCACTTGGAAAGCTCACCACAGGTCCAAAGTAGCTCTTCTCATCGTGTGAGCTGCTCAGCTGCATAGTTCCTCTTCTGGATGCTCCTAAGATCTGCAGCAGAGGATCTGTCCCTGGTTGTGGAGGAGGTTGTGAAGGAGTGAATATGGTTATGATGTTGAGAAAAAGGAGTGGCCCAGTACAGAAAGGGAGTTTCCTTAAAATCCTTTGCATAGTAAACAGATGAACTTCCTGAGGATGGTTTGGGCTGTGAGCTTTACAAAGGTTGTGCCTAAAGGTGATGTGTAACTTTTTCTCCTGACTGCCTCGCTTTCAGAGTAAGCACAGTAAGTTTGGTGCTTGAGGTTGATAAGGATCAATGTCTTCCAGATTGCCTCTGTGTTGCTAAAATGCAGTCTAGCTCCTTTATTTTGGAACTTCCTTTATCTGATGTAGGAGCTTAGTATTTTTAAAGATCTGCCTGCAGGTATGTCTATTTGTATAGTTAATGTATAGCAAATTTTGGACCAAACTTAATTTGGAAAGAAAAAACCGATGCTTTCCATTATTTTTCCTATAGTGCATTATCTTGTGTTTGACCATAGTGAAAAATCATCAGCTGTTGGTTTTCCTTTTGATAAATTAATTTTGCAGTTCCTCCCAGTTTCCTCCAATCTTGACAGTTCTTAATAAATGTGTAGTATTTGCAAGTATTTCAACCCTATTTTAATTACAGTTGTATAGTATACAAAAGCCTAGTATTCATTCCAGGTTTGCTGTTTGTTACATGCTCTCATCGAGTCAAGAACATTGCATTTTGGGTCACAGCAGGTTTGGATTGCATTTTTGTGATGGTCATGTGATTGTTTTATGCTTTGGAATGGTGCTAATTTAAAGAGAGTGGCAAATGCAGTGCCCACTGCCACTCCAGCTACTTGGTACTCACCACGGCATCCTCACCTAATCACAGATTTTTCTTTTTAAAAATAATCTTTCCCAGAAGGAGCAGGTGTTAATTCCATGTATGGGGGCAGCCATCATGCAGCAATATGCGTACATGTAAGAGAGAAACCATTTTGGAGGGATTTGTTTCATTTGTGTTTTTAAAGTGAAGCTTGATTACAACCGGTTTCTACACCACGCACGATGGGCGCGTTGGGTCTGTGTGGCTGAGTGGCGCTTTGTGCTGCTTGCATGTTGGCAGCGTTGGAGTTTCTTTAACGCTCATTTAATATCAAACTATAAATCTTTGCTGGCTTCATTTAACCCAAAGTTCAGTTTCTGATATAGCTTTAGCAGTGCTGTTAGGGAAGAAGGAATTGGGACATCATGGTCTCTAACCGGCTTCATTTCCCTGTCTCTCCTTGGCATGCACTGGAGGGCAGAGCATCCCGTGCCGTCAGCTGCCTGCCTCTCTCCTGTAGTGGCAGGCAAGTGTGGGTACCACTGTGCCCCCTTCAAGGAGGCTGGGGAGCGATTCCTTTCCCCACCGCAGCCCTCAGCACTGCTGGCTGGGAATTTAAAGGTGGGAACCATAGCCCCGGAAAATACCACATCTTCCTCTGTGGATATTAGTTTTGGATGTGTTTTGGTAGCAACGAAGTTTTCTCTGGTTCCTATGCTGGCCTTATTAGGCAGCTAAGGAAGAAATACCTCTATCTACCCACATTTATCCCTTTATGATGAGGATATGAGAGACAACCTTTCCATATATGCATATTATACCTGCTGAAAATTAATGCTAAAAATACTCTCAAAAAATTACAAACAAATGGAGAACTTCTAAGGTATTATTGAATTAAGCTATGAGTTAAGAATTAGAAAGCCCCGTGGCCCAGTAAGAGATGGATTTTGTGGTCTCTTTGTACTGTTAAAATTTCTTTTGGAAACGAACTCCCACTGTCTAAAATACCATAACGTTTTACAAGTTTGCAGAAGATGAAAATGTTACCAGATGTTAAATTTCAAGGAGCAAGTTAACTGCCTTGTCAGATGGAACAGCTTTTGCTGTTTGGTAACTTCTCCTTACCTTCTCTCCCTCTCTTTCCTCGCCCCCTCAGTTCACTTGGCCAGGGCTGCTACCAAAATGCCCATCCCTTCCGCAAATAAACCAGTATTTCACTCTATATGAGTGAAGGGAGTGTGTATTGTACAGTGTATATAATTAAGTTCATGGTCGGTTGGATGACTGAAGTCTCATTTTAAAATGGATTATCAAACTAACCTGCTGTAGTTAAATATAGTTTACTATTAAATGCATATGCAATACGCAGAATTCCCTAATAATCGACTTCAGCATAGTGAAAACCTGTTAAGGGCACATGAAAAAGATTACTGATATCAGGCAGTCTCACCTTAGTGCTGCTACAATGCTGCTATTTTTGCCATAACGCTTTTTTTCATAATATGATTCAACTATATAAAAGCTTTATGGATTTGAAGCACATCAGAGGTCATTTCCTCCTGTGACTCGCTAATCAGCTCTGATACTTTCATATA
This sequence comes from Egretta garzetta, assembly GCF_000687185.1. NCBI lineage: Eukaryota > Metazoa > Chordata > Aves > Pelecaniformes > Ardeidae > Egretta > Egretta garzetta. Next base: position 535,293 of record NW_009259308.1, read on the forward strand.
TACAGCAGGAACTTTCAGACAAAGGTAAGATTAGTAGCTAACCAGACAAAGAGAAAATGGAGGAAAATAATAGTAGTGGTGAGTACATGCATCAAGTAAGTGTGGCCCAATATTTTTATGGCCTTTTTGATAGATTGCTTTGGATGCTTCTGGGCAACATTGAATGCAGCATTTTTTTATCTCTATCCCAGAAGGATTATTCCAATGGTTCACCTTAGATTCTACACAGAATATTACTTTGATACTGTAATAGCTTTGGAAATGCTCTCCTTTGATGTCAGAAGCTGTATGGAACTGTTCTTTTGATTAAGAAACACTTACACACTTGAAAAACCCAATAATAGATTAAAAAAAAAAAAAGAAAAAAAAATCATCAATTGTGCTTTATTAAACTAGATCTATGGGAGAGATGCAGAATGTGTGTGCATCTGTATCCCCTGTCTTGATCTGTTACCTTTCTGTTGGAAACCCTCACAGTATGTCTGTCTCTATCCTGAATAGCCCAGGAGCCTATTTCTTTTTTCCCCTCTTCGTTCTGGGACTTTCCCCTTTCTTCTGCCATTGAATGCTTGCAGACCGAACAAGCTGGCTGGCAGTCAGATTATTATATCCCCTCTTCCCTCATCCTCAGTTGATTGTCAGAGATTTATTGCGTACAATTTCAGTTTAAAACCTACCCCAGAAAATTTCTTCTTGCGAGCAAGGGGCATAATTGAACTAGTGGCTGACAATTTAACTTCGTTCCCTCATTTGCAATCAGTGCCGTTTCAGGGACATAAATCGCATACAGTCACGCAGAGGTGCTCAGCTGATGTGGTCTGTGTCGGCAGACGGAGCTCAGGGTAAATGTCTGACACAGTTCAGGGCTCATAGGAAAAAGCCCCCTGCGTTGCTGTGGTGCATCTGCACGGCATCCTCTCAATAGAGCTGCGGCTTTTAGGTCAAAGTCATGTTACACAAGAGTTTAGGAGGTACTAAGTTAATTTGCCAGTTGAATGGGTGTTGAGATTTGCTCTGAAAACATAGATTAAAGCTCTCTCATGCTTAATATATTTACTGAGAGTTTTTTAATGCTTTTGCCCCAGATTTAATCCTGGAATGCGCTGCTCTGTTTTTGAAAGTTAATCTCTTAATTACTTTAAGATAAACTTTTAAGAAAACTTATTGATCCTGCATTGGTGGGAGACTGGGGGAGACTGCTCCACTCTTAAGCAAGGAAAATCCCTTCTTTATTCAGTGCTCTGCAAGTAGGCTTTTGTTCGTGAGTTTGTTTTACATTAAATCCAGAGCCACTGCCTGAAAAGGGTTGAGAAATAACTGGGCGAACGTTTCAATTTTAGATGTAGGAACTTACTGTCCATCGAAGATTGCAATTTTGATCATTTTAACTAGGAAAAAAAGAGAGCTGTATGGAAATAAATATATGCTCAAGCAGATGAAGTGCTTCTCAGCAAAAGCAAAATTGGGATGGCAAAAGCGCCAGTGGACCTGGAGCAATTTATTGACCGGAGATAGAGATTAGGAAAAAAAAAAAAAAGGATTTTGGGTTTAGATGAGTGCTGGCAGAGCTGTGCAGAGTTATAAGAACAGAGAGGACTAGTGAAATAATTATATTTTGTTTTCTGTTTCAGACTTTACATGCCTGTCAGAGAGTTTCAGCATTCAGGCTAAAACTGAGGCTTTGCAGGCTGTTAGATCCCTGCTGCTTCACGTGGAAAGCTTTGGGTGAGAGGGGGAAAGTCAGAACATCGGTTCATATCTTCACAAGAGGAGATGTGATTATTTGACTGCCTCTTCATTCTTGTTCACAGGGCAAACCTCTCAGACAGCCTTCACCACTCCCTTCGAGACCTTTGTATCTAGCACAGATACCTCTCCAGACTTTGAGGTGGATGTGTATCGTTCACCCCAGTTTGGGAACTGTGGAATAGACTGAATTCAGGCTCTCCCTGGTGGGTAAGCGTCAGGGATAATCAGAGGACTAAATGAAGATGCTACGTTCTCAAACACCCAAACTTGCCCTAAGCAGTGTCTGGGGCTTCACCGAACACCAGACAGCAAAGCAGACTTGCCTATCTTGAGAGTCTGCTATCAGGAAAACACATTTTGCAGTGCTTTCTTTGCAGCATTTGGAGAAGTTTTTGATGAGGTGTAGCTTGATGATTATTTTTGCAAAGACTTGCCTTCTCTGAAGAGCACAACTTTGGATTAGAAACGATATAGTTTTTCTTTATGGTATGTAGCGCATACTAGATTTTTAACTTGGTTTCAACTTAGAGGGTAGGTTTTGAGAATAGCTTCGTACAACACACCAGAGATTATTTGAAGGGGGTTTGTTAGCTAGTTGATGTTTTACTTTTGCAAGCATTGTTAAGTGTTTACATGGCTAAAAGAGCATCCTTTAAATCTTCAGATGGAAATTGCTTTTGCTCACAGCTGGGAAGAGGAGACAAAGTAAGAATGGAAAAAAATATTAGGAAATAAATATCAAAGGGCTTTAGATAATAATCCTGGCCTAAGAGAGATGTAACATAAAATGGAAGGATGAAGTGAAGGAGACCAGGAAAGGCTTTTGAAAGACCAAATTAGTTTGAAGACAGTCTCAGGCCACAAAAAATAATTTTAGTAGCCAGTATTGATATATATGATAGATGATCCCCAAACACTCACCAAGAACCAGATACAAGCCTAGATGATGAAGTAGGAAAATACACTTGCTTAGGAGACATTTAGCCAATAGCTTGAAGAATATGAAAGAATTGCAGGTAGCAACTGGTTGGCTACTTCATCCCTTTGGATTTTATCCATAAAAAATGTCAGGCACTTACGATTTGTGGGTCTAAGAGATGACCTGTAGCCTCACAGTACTGGCATGTTTGTTTAGCCTTAAGTAAGGATACTCCTTTTTGCAGAAGACATCGTCCCGTGAAGTGTAGAGGCGTAGCACGTCTGTGTGTTTACCGGTGCTGTCAGATGGGGACGGAAGCAGGCTGAGCTGGATTGGCTCTGTATTGGCTGCTCAGAAGTGGAGAAACATCAGAAACATCACTCTGAAATGCTCCTACCTCTGGGTTTATTGCGGTTTGATGTGCAATACAACATGTGACATTTTGCCATTTGTGATGTGTCTCCCTGCTGTCCCTGCACCTAAAGCTGGACATGAACTTCCAGCATTTAAGAAATGCCTGATATTAAGAATGTGATGGAAGGGTTGTCAGCAGCTTTTATTTTAGATATAAATGTATGCTCCATCCCTCCTCCTTTGGCTTATCTGTCAAAGCCTGCTGTCACATCAACATTAATTAATATGCCAATTTGGAGGTATGTGTTTAAATGGTATTTTTAATTGCTAAATGTTTTCTTCCTGCCAAAAGTGTATGTATTGGCAAGCATCAGCCCTCAGCTTCCAGTGAGGCAGAGATGGGTGAAGCAGAACTAGAGCTGTGCCTGGGATGAGAATTAACCAGGATAAGGACCCTGCCAGGAGCCGAGTGTTTTGGGAGGAACAAAGGAGTTATCCTGATTCACATGCCAAAATCAGCAAATGAAGTTCGATATTTTCTGATGTCTTGGCTGCGTAGCCTTCCTGGAAAACAAGGTACGATGCCCTCTCAGGCACATCGCTACTGAGTAACACCCTCAAATCCCCACCCCTGCTTATTGCAAGGTACTTGCTGTGGTGTCTTATCTAACTTTATTTTCTATTTTCTATTTTCACTGTGCATTCAGGATAACTCTTTTGTTCCATTTTTAGCCCACACGCTGACACAGCTCTCTCCCTCTCTCTCTTTCCCCTTACACTGTTGTTTAAGCATGCTGTAAACTTATTCATTCCCTAAAGGCAAGAGCAGCTATCTGAGCAACACTTTGTCAGCATAATACATTTACAGAATGCATATTTATGAACCTTTGAGCCTTTATTGTTCCAGAGGGCAAATAAAAAACATGAAAAGTAGCAATATAGTGTTTCAAAGGTCCCTCAAGGAAAACAAAAGTAGTTGGAAATAAATTTAGGAAAAAAAAAGTTCTTCTCCAGAAGAGAACCTTGAATTAGCACATACAAAATAAGGGCTGGTTAAGAGTATTCTTTTCCTCTACCTATCCCAGACTGTCCTAATCCAAGTTTTAAGAAATTTTAAGCTTGAAAAATGGTTTTAAGCTTTACAAAACAGAATAAATGGCATAGATTAGACATATGTAATAGTAAACCAGAGATTTTTAAAGTGGCGTGTTTTGCGCAATCGTAGTAAAGTAAATACAGTTTTTAAATGGAAATGATCGTCTTCCTTGGAAGCTACAACATCAGTGTGGTTTGTGCCACAAAACTGCTACAGATAAAAGGTAGTTGGAGGAAGCTGAAAAATCAATAAAATGCCCTAATTCTTGTTGCTATTTTAATTGACTTGGTTCTTACTAACTTTACAGTGTATACCTCAACTTCTAAAAGGAGTGGCTTGCTACTCGCTATTACTGATAATAAAGCTACTTACCCAGTGCTTGTGTTCTTAGATGTGTCCATCAACTCAATTACAATTAAAACGTTATTATGCCAATGTTCCTAGATTATGCAGCCTAAAAATTAAAACACGTAGTGTTGTCTCCCTGCGTGAACAGTCTCATATTTGAAAATGAGAGATGTGAGTGTGGCTGCCTGTAGCTTTCATCCAAAGTAAAAACTGGAGTGTGTGCCCAACAGCGGAGCTCATGGAAATTCAGCTTAACCAAAATTTGAAGTACTAAAAAAAAAAAAAAAAGAAATAGCTCCAGCAAGCAGGAGAAAATAGATTAAAGTTCCAAATGATCAAAAAATAAAACAAATGTGGATTTTTAGTGGAGCTATAAGGATTTGTACGTTTTCCTTCTAGGATAAGCGTTTTTAATTGTACTTTTTGCTGTAAAGACTTGAAAGACAGATGCAATGGGAAACTCAACTGGACTCGATCTCTATTACTTCCTTTGGCCCGAATTAGGGAAGGAGACCCATAGAGCTCCCTGTGGAATGATGCAGAACCCCACTGATGGCAAAAACTAGCCCTGGGGTGAGCTGGAAACTGCGGCGCTTCTGCCATGAGGTACGGGATGATTTGTGTGGAGGGATGGGGGTGAGAAGGAAAGCTTGGCTCCTGAACCTGTCACAGTTTTGCTAGTGGTTACTTTCTTCCAAAAGGGATGGTGGATGCGTGGCCATATCTGCTGGCCCCTGTGCTCCCAGGCACGCTCTAAAGGCATGGGTGGCTCAGTTAATGAGAGGGGTCCCACTGTGTTTGCAGGATGTGCTTTTTCTGTGAGCATGAACTCTGATCTCGGGGGCTTCTGTTGAGAGGTTGGGTGGGTTTTTTTTTCCAGAGGTATCAGCTCCATTGTAATGGCACACCAGAAAATAGGTGAGAGAGTCCCTGTGTGAAAATTCAGCATTGCACAGAGGAGGAAACTTTAACTTTTTTCTATGTGTTTAGTTATTTTCAGTAGTCAAAACTGCAGCTGAATTCACAAATCATTCTGGTGCCTCCAAAGCTGTATTTTTAGCCATTATTCAGCAATTACAGATTTTTTCCCTTCTTTCCTCAAGTATCGCTCTGTTCTGCTTTGTGTAAGTCCTGGACATTGAGACCCCCAGAGCAAGATTGCTTCAGAATATCATTTTCCAGTGAATTGTGGTAATCATTTCTTAAACATGAGAACAGCTTGAAATGTTGCGATCACTCAGGAGTAACTGCACACGTAAACCCTTACCTCTACCAGAGTGCAGTGACTTTAAAAAGAAAAAAAGGC
>NW_009259308.1:541494-551035 GCF_000687185.1 Egretta garzetta
AAGAAGGGGGGTAAATTAAAAAAAAAAAAAAAGGGGGGGGGGGGGGAAGTGTGGTTTTGTTTCATTGATTTCTCACATTTTAGGTGTCGCTGACAATGTTACTTTGCAGCAAAGTCTGAAGCATTGATCTGAAATATCAAATGGTTATTTAAAAGACACAGAAGAAGCCAAAATTAACCTCTTCCCTGTTCTACAAACATGTTTGCCTCTGGTGTATTGCTTACGACAGGGGGAGGATTCACACTGCCAGGACTGGGCAGGTTTCTCCTAGCCCTATAGCACCGTTTAAAGGATGATGTCTTTTAAGGATGTGTAACCTCATTTATAGATATGCACTAAGCAAATGTTTGGCATCCAAAGTGCCGCTTCTCTTTTTGTCTTTTAACGAGCTCAGAAAAGCAGGGCATGATGTTGGTGCCCCAGCCCATGCCTGTCCCCTCAGCAAAATGGGCTCCCGCATCCGCCCCTGCAAAACAGTCCTTGTGCTCTGTGGGCAGCGCTAGTGCCCTGGGCTTTGGCAGGCCTGCCCTTCAGTGGAAGTAATTAGCTGTATATAATTTGTTGCAGAGTACAAATTAAATTTTAAGAAAGCAGGATCAGCCAAGGGAAGCAAAAGGAGGTGCAGTGGGAGGAGGATGTCAGGGTTACCATATTCTCGTGTTACCTGTACAGAGCATCATGATGTAGAGACTATGATTAAGCCCCTCTGCAGCCCTGGCGTAGTCGTCGGGCACCCCTCCTGTGGAGTGAGGGCCTGGATAGCATGTCCAAAATGGGCTAAGCAGCACCACCTGCCCCCAAACTCCACGTGGGGAAGCTCTGTCAGAGAAGGCAGTAAAGGGGAACAGGGGGAAAACCCTCAGCAGACATCTATCGAAACAAGATGTTATCAACCATCAGCATTGCAAACACGGCTTAGCCTCAGCAGGGTTATATGACACAGAAAGGAAACTCAAGTGAGGTGAACACCCAGTTCCTGTAGTCACCCAGGTTCCCACAGACCCCTTAAAAAACACCCAAACAAAAAACTCCAAGCCTGTAGCCATCGTGCTTTAATTAACTGCAGGACTGGGAGCTCTGCTTTTTACTCCCACTCTTGCTGCTGTTCATCCAAAACAGGACTGTGTTAGCAAAAAAGGAGAAATGCTATGAACATTCAAAATTCCCTGCTATCATGAAAACCCATCCAAAGTCATAAAGATCATTAAATAAAAAATGAGAACCCAGTTTTCTGTTTCCTAGCTTTCTAAACAGCTTTTCAAAGCTTGTTTCACCAATGTGAAATCAAGCATGGGTTATTTACATTCTTGACTCATTGTGGGAAAGACTAATGTAAGAAAAAATCCGCAAGTTAAAAAACCATACATGACTACACTGTCATCTTTAAATTCCCTATACATAACAAAAGTGGCAGGATGCAAATATGAGGCATTCTAGATCAAAGCAGGAAAAATATGAAGATGATATTATCCACAAAATATCCAGTGAGTGATATTAATGATAAATATTTTAAATGCAGTGAAAGGAAAAATCTATAGGAATCTTTCTAATTCAGTAGGAGTTGTACAGTATGGTTTCAGAGTTCCAGGTTACACTAAGTTTTGTTATAATTAGAGGTCTCTGACACTGAAAAAATGGAAATAAAACATTTTACACTGTTTGTAGGTACTAAAGAAATGAAGGGATTATCATCATCTTTATCTTTGTCTTTTTAGCAAAAGTATGGGAAAAAGGCCATAACGTCACTGCAAATCAGAATTGTACTGGCTTCTTTTATTGTAATGGAATTTGCTGTCCTCAGAACTTTTCTTGTGTATCATTTGAAAAGATTTGGGTTTTTTGGGGGGTATATTTCTCTCTTCTTCCTGGTCAGATTTCTCTTAAACAATCAAAGAAAATAAGATTTTTGATATTGTACTGGAAAATGAGTCCTACCTGAGGGTCAGGTCCAAGCAATTGGGGCCAAAAAGTAGAAACTGAGTTGGGACAAGGCCTTTTAATTTACCTAATATTTGTTTTGAGGGCTGCTACATTATGACTGTATTTAAAATCTTGTATCATTAATGTCATATCCAAGTTGATAATTTGATTAATATTTAGAGAAAAGCTTCTTAAACCTCTCGGATGTGAGTGCTTGTAAAGTTCCAGTCATGCCACGAACATGTGCCCAAGTTTGTCCCTGGTCCCAGGGGCTGGGTCTCAAAGGCTGCCTGCCAGATCAGTACTTTGCCTTCAGTCTGCCATTAGCTGTGGTTCCTGATGCTTTTCCATTTTCCATTCCTGACTGTATGAGTAAGCTGAAAATGGAACCTTTTCAAATAACTGTTTCCTATGTCCAGCCTGGGCCAAAAAGTCATGTTCCCTTTTAAAAAGGTAAAGTTTCTCTCTGTTCGTAGTTTGGCTGGGCATCAGTGGTTCTGCTGCAAAAACAGCTAATTGAGAGTTAGGCCAAGTCCTAGCGCTGCCTGGCCGTGTGTGCGTAATAAGTTGAAATATTCTTTGTGAATGATATGTTTCTATCCAAGAGAGTGAGTTGTGTTTCTGAGACATGGTGCCCCCAGTTGGTGCTCTTCAGGCTGGGTCCTTACTTAGGGCTGTTTGGAAGAATTAAGATCTGGATTTGCTGGAGACTGCAGAGTAAACTAAAGAAGAAAAAAAAAAAAGAAGAAAATAGTTTAGAGAGAACCTGAAAGAGACCATGCAGGTTTTGGTTTTTGCTGAGGACACGGTAATATGAGATAGTAAGAGCCTAAGGTTTTAATGATGTTATGCACCTAAGATATTAAAGAGCCTGTAAAAGTGTGTCCAGCCCTATCAGATAATTTTCCTAGTGAAGCTGGTACCAAGATAAATGAAAGCCCCAAGTGCTTGTCAGCTCTGTGGGCTCGGTCCTCTGGAGTGCAGCTGGAACCACCGCAGCAGGAGGCTGATTATTGCCAATAGTTTCTGCTGTGCATCTGCTTTTTCTGTTGTTGCTTTTTTTTTTTTTCCTTCTTCTCCCCCCGGTTAGGTCAGTGGCTGCCTTTTTGTCTCCTTCCTTCTCTGTTTCTCATTTGTGCACTGTAGGGATGCATATTGAATGAACTGAGGAAAAATAAGGAAGAAAATCAGTAATCCTGGCTAATATCCCCAGAGTATCATCAACAGGTTAGGCAACTTCTGTATTAGGATATTTTAGGGAGTTATCGTTAACTGGTTGCTCTTACATATCTTTTCACTTTTAGTGCAACTTTAAAAAGAAAGAAAAATAAAAATGTACGTTAACATTCACTGGTATTTTGTTTTGGGGAGGGTTCACCGATTCAGCTTTTTAAGAGCAGAATAAGCTTGGTTAGAGAGGTAGAAAATCTTTTTTTTGCGAGCTTTCCATGAGCAGGTCAGTAATACCACCCATAGGCTAAACCAAAACCATCGTGCTCCTTGCTTAATAATTAAATGAGCTCCTCGTTTCAGTCACAGTATCTAACATAAGCTAAATCCAGTGAGCCCACCAGCTGTGTACTTGCTTGCAGAAAGTTACTGCTATGATGTTGTACTGAATTTCTCCCAGTCATCCCAGTCTTATTAATGCCTCAGTGTGGCATAAAGCTTCATTCATTATTCATAATAATCCAGTCAGAGGGCACTCTGAGACCTGATAAATTCTCACCTAAATGACAACAGCTGACAGGGCCTAGGGTTTTATAGCCTTTCTCTTGCCATAGCAAGGTGCTGTGGGCAAAGGTCCAGAATGATCCTCTACTAATGACCAGTGTGATATATGAGCAGCTGCTGATTTTCTGACATGAAGTCTACTCTGCTGAGCATCCAACCCGCCAGCTGTGAGTCGTGGATGAATATCTGACAGGTGATATACTTCAAGAACAGGTCACGAAAAAAATCTGTCTCAGGTGGCAGGGAATAAAAGGGTTAATCCTGTGCTGGAGCACTGCGACATCAACAACAACAAAAATATCCTGGGGGCAAAAAAAAAAATAATCAGAAGTCTGTAAATTCTGGCTGTGCTGATGTGGAAATGAGAATACGATTCCTAGTTCTGAAAACTCTCCCTTTTTGGCACCCAGAGGGTTGAATAATCATGACTTTAGAAGCCTGTAAATTGCTTTATAAAAATCAATAATCATCTGCTGAAGGATATTAATTGCACTTTTTCACAAAGGGAAAAAGCTTCATAATATTTTATTGGTTTTTAATGGGCTCTTTGATACCACAGGAGGTAGGTGGAAAGCCTCTTCTTTTGTTCAGGCACAGACCGAGCCTTTCAAAGAAACGCATGTACCTATTTGAGTTTTGAGTTCTCCCTTGTGTTGTGGGTTCAAATTAAAAGCAGGTGGAATCCTTTTATTTTGCCCTTCTATTTTACTTTCAGCAGTGATTGATTCTCTATTATATCATCTTACCTTTCCTAAGTTACATTGATAAACGTATGTCTTTGGCTATCTTTCATCGCTATGCAAATTTAGGGGTTAATTCTGGAAGTTTGGCTTTATTGAGCTATAGCAGAAAAATGAAGCTCCAAGGGCTTCGAAAAGATTCAGGACTGACAGGGCCAAGTCTGACATCTTTTGCTTGTTAAAGTATAGCAAGTACTCATTTTTTTCAGTGTGCCTCATCCTTGCTTCGGAAGAGTGAGCCTTTGAGGCTCTTCAGGGGTGCCATTATTGCATTTTCCACATCCACAGCACATTCGGTCTATAGGCCAGGAGGACAAGCAGTTGTTATGCATATGGGCTTTGCTCAGTATGAATTTCTGTCCACTCCATGTAGCACCACTCAAGTGGCAACAACAAGCTGCTCTGGCCTGAAATCGTAAAGAGCTGGAGGTGAAAAGGTGGTCCTTGCATGACTGAAGTTGAAGGCTGGAAATTATAATTGTTTGATGCTGTGTTCTGACCCTAATCTTTCCATGTTTTGTGCCACAATAACAGAGACATCCACAAGATTAATGAGAATCTTATCCCTTCTTCCCTCCTGCTTCTGCCTTCTTGTTAGTTAAGGGAGAATGGACTCTACCTAGTTCCCAAACTGAACCACTAGATAGGATACCACCAGGCAAAAGTCAGGTTAGTGGAGATGGGTCAAGTCCTGCACTAGTTCTTATGCTCACCTTATGTGCAATACATCGTGGCTGTCAGAATAATTCTGGACTCAACCATCGACAGCTACTTCCATCGTTCTAGTACTGCAGCACTGGGACTTGCTTTTGGGACCAGACTTTGAGGGCTGAAGGCCGCAGAAATTCACCATCTACTGCAATTATGGGAAGGATTGCTTTTCCTGACTGAAGTCATTCTGACAGCCTTATTTGGACTTGTTTTGAGAACAAGTATCCCTATTAAAAGTGACACAGACTATTTACAAATGAGGTGTGCCTGAACTATATGAAACCTAAACATATTCCAGACAAGTTTAGGCTTTGTTATGTGCAAGAGCTGTGGGTGAAAGCATTCCTGGAATCTCCCATGGTTGCCAGAGCGACCTGCAACTGTAACCAAAACATTCGTCACTCTTGCTGGGTTCTTCTGTCGGCCTCCTCAGACACTTCTTCCTTCTTTCCATTATTTTCCTGTAGAAATAAACAAAATGTGACATATGCTTAGGGTGACCCATGCCAGTCAGAATGTTGGCTTGTTGAACAGAGCAATTTGTCAGGCCAAGTTGTTGGATTTTGTAGTCATCCACTGTTGTCTTCAGCAAAGTTGTCTTGTCTTGGTTCCTCCTTCTTGTTGCTGCTGCCCTGGATGAACACAGTTGGCTGATGTGTTCTTCACTTTGAGTGTTAGGAAGGTGATGGGAACATGTTCTAATGGGTGTGGTAGGCCAAGGAAGACATTGTAGTAGTAGTGTTATTTTTTCTTGTTGAGGTAGAATAGAAAGATGTGTCAGTAATACTCACGGACATGGTTAATCACCTGAATGGTTTTTGTTGACTGGGCAGGTCAGATTGCCTCTAATGTGGCAATCTCTCACTCAAGTTTCCATCATTCAGTATCTCCTAAATTTCCAACAACCTCCCTTTTTGTCTGGGAATTTACTATAACAATTTTCCAAATGTTTTTCCAACTAAGTGTGAAAATGGTGATTTTCTTTGTGGCTTTGTTTGTGGTTTATTTGGTTTAGTTTGCTTTTCTTTTTTTGGTAGAACTTCCATGTTCCATTCCATCTGCTTGATGGACCTGGAAGTCACTTTTGTTTGATTAACTCAAAATTTTCCTCTCCTATAAAAGCAAGGGCAGACAAAATATGGAATTGTTCTACAGAATACTCTAAAAATGAACTAAAAAGCATTGCAAAAATAACTTTAATAGAAGAAAAAGCTGGCTTTGTAAGTCCATTAGTTTTAGCCTATGTTTTTGAAGATCAAGCTATGTATTTAAATGTGAACATTCAGTTTTCTATCATTAAAAACTTTGCCCGGAGACCTTAAGTTTTCATATGAAGTAATTTAATAAAAATTAATGAAGGAGAGCAAAAGAGGAGAGGAACCTACACCCATCAAAGGTGTACTCGGAGGGAGAAGACTGTTCCATCTTTAATGCTCCCTTCAGGGTGAAGATTTTTTTTGTCCTGTCCTGCAGGCATTGTGTATACCATGGTGCAGGAAATAACTGACTTCAATTCTCTTGTTCTTTAATTTCTGACTTATGGTAGGAATCTCTGCAGAAATTTAATTGTACATGTTTGTTGTGGTTTAACCCCAGCTGGCAACTAAGCACCACCCAGCCGCTTGTCCACTCTTCCCTAGTAGGACGGGGGAGAGAATCAGAGGAGTAAAAGTAAGAAAACTTGTCGGTTGAGATAAAGACAGTTTAATAGGTAAAGCAAAAGCCATGTGTGCAAGCAAAGCAAAACAAAACAAGGAATTTGTTCACTACTTCCCACTGGCAGGCAGGTGTGCAGCCATCTCCAGGAAAGCAGGCTTCCATCACGTGTAACGGGGACTTGGGAAGACAAATGCCATCACAAATGCATGTGTGTCGTCGTGTCCCCCCCCGCCTCCCCCCCCTGCTGCCTTCTTCCCCCAGCTTTATATGTTGAGCATGACATCATACGGTACGGAATACCCCTTTGGTCAGTTGTCCCTGCAAACCCCTTTGGGGTCAGCTGTCCTGGCTGTGCCCCCTCCCAACTTCTTGTGCACCCCCAGGACACCCTGGTGGGGTGAGGAGCAGGAAAGGTGTTGACTCTGTGTAAGCCCTGCTCAGCAGTAACAAAAACATCAGTGTGTTGTCAATGCTGTTTTAAATGCATGTGTGTCGTCGTGTCCCCCCCCGCCTCCCCCCCCTGCTGCCTTCTTCCCCCAGCTTTATATGTTGAGCATGACATCATACGGTACGGAATACCCCTTTGGTCAGTTGTCCCTGCAAACCCCTTTGGGGTCAGCTGTCCTGGCTGTGCCCCCTCCCAACTTCTTGTGCACCCCCAGGACACCCTGGTGGGGTGAGGAGCAGGAAAGGTGTTGACTCTGTGTAAGCCCTGCTCAGCAGTAACAAAAACATCAGTGTGTTGTCAATGCTGTTTTCAGCACAAATCCAAAACAGAGCCTCATACTACCTACTATAAAGAAAATTAACTCTATCCCAGCCAAAACCAGCACAATGTTTAAAAAGGGGAACTCCGCTTTACTTCTATGATCTCATATTTTGTAAACTGATTAATTTAATAAGGAAAACAACATTTCCCTTCAGTTAAAGCCCTCAGTTCCTCACAATTGGGAGTTCTGTTCCTCAGCCATTTTCATTGCAGGGCTTTCCCAGTAGACAGTTTGGTTTGCCTCCGAGTGGGAAAACAAACGATTTATTTGACAGGAAGTCTCACAAATAGTCCCCTCACAATTAAAGGGACAAAAAGGGCTGTTTCAACAAGCTGTAGACAATATTTTTAATTTTGGTCAGTTGTAGAGCTCCTGCAAGACTACTTGGCTGTCTAACACTGTTTGTGATGTGCCCGTGGAATTACATCAGTTACACAGTGGTGCTCACTTTGACTTGTTGGCCATAAACCCAAGCAAATACCATGCGTTCATTCGTAGCATTGCATTGCTATTCATCTTCATTTAAACTGAGACATTTGAGTGAGATTGCCATGCCATCAGAGAAATCAAGAGTTTCTGGGATGTCCCCTGGTATCCCTTTCCCTGTGTGGACTCGCCATGTAAATTTTTGTGTGTGTGTTTTTTAGGAGCCTCTCACGTTGCCATCCCAAGCACATGCTGCTGGGAGAGACATTGTTTTCATCGCTCCAGCTTTCTCATCTTCATAGTTAAGGGCTGTAGCTAGTTAAGAGACCAGAGAAATTCTTGGCACTTGTAGACTGGCAACTGCCATTTAAATGAGCACCGGGGCTGTATGCATTTTTTGGTTGTTTTCTGGGAAGCCATTGTACAACCTCCATGCACAAGTTCTGCTGAAGCTGAGCATTTGGAGTACGTGACAAAAACATGATGTTGCTTTGTAGCGGTGTGCAAGCGCTAGCCCGTACCCTCCGCCGGAGTGGGTCCGCAGGTCCCGGTGGATAGGGACCTTCACCAGACTGCGCTGACGCTGCAACACAGGTGAAAAAACTGATCACACACAGATTAAAGCATTGCTCACCTATGGGTCACAGTACACTTAGCAAATACCATATGCATTTCTACTGTGTGGAAGAAAATGTGGAATAAAAATTGAATTCAGTAGAATTGCCCTAGATTGACACCTGGTCAATCTGAATGGGTGATTCCCTGGCTCTTGTTCATTCCCAGAGATGGGATTGCTTAAAGGTTAGGCTCTGCAGTAAGAGTGTATCTGGGCAACTGGATACATCAGCGTCTCGCTTTGGTGCTTTTTGGGGGGAAGTCGCTTGTCTTGTTTTCTTTGGCACGGTAGAGCACAATACTGTGATTGCAGAGCTGTGGTTTTTTGTGTAGTGGGTGAGTGGGGACTTCTCATTTCAAATTCAAGATTCTGGGAGATAAAAAGGAGAGTGTTTTTTGACAGTTCTGTGGTTTTTCTCTAGGCACGTTGGGTGCTGATTTTCATTCCAGCACATCAAGGCAACTGTCTGAACTACAATCCAAACAGAAATTTCTTCAACAACAAACCACTAATATCACATGCAGTTCCAGTTGTTCACACTTTCTTGTGCTCCGTCTTTCCATGAAATCTCACTTCCCCAACCCACTGCCTTGGGCTAATAGTTTGTAACAAGGCTCAGTCTCTAAAATGTCCTATATAAATGGAAAAAGGAAGATCATAAAAGAGAAAGATGAAAACATTTACCACTCCAGCTCCCACACTCCGAGTCTCTCTTGGGTTTCGTGATTCATCAGCCGGTTAGGAGGGCACGCAGTCACCCATGCTGCCTGGCTGCCGGTGCTCTCTCCAGTGCTGCCGGGTACCATTCATCACAGGCTGCTAGCTGAAGGATACGGTGTCAATGCTGGCAATTGATCCAAGGAAACCTGCGCCTGTTATTGTATCTCACTAAGGGCACTCTTCCCTTTCTGCTTTTCCCTGTAACTGAAAAATTAACCCGTGAGGTTTTTTTTGTTGAGGTTGGA
>NW_009259308.1:551073-590099 GCF_000687185.1 Egretta garzetta
GAGGTGAGAGGAACGGAAATAGTATCTGCGGGGGGGAGGAAACATTCTGTGCTCATCCCGTCCCTGTGTCCTAATCTTTATTTAAGGTTGTAAATTAGGGCAAAAAAAAGAGTATTTGCTCTCTTCTAGCGTATCTGGTTTAGAAGAAAGGAGATCTGTAGGGATTATCCGCTTGTAACAGTATATATATTCATATGATGAAACCGAATTACCCAAAAGACAAAAGAAACACTCGAGATACAGCATTCGTCTTTTGTACCACTGTGTGCATTCATGTGTTACACCTTGGGGCAAATCCCAGGCAAGTGCTGTTTGAAGGGGGGGTGGAATCTTGCCTTTTCTAGATCAGCAATCCACGATGTAATTATCGTTCACAATAGCGTACTGTGCAGTAAGCCCACTCATTCAGACCCATAAGGATATTCATGAAGTAAGGTGCTACTAAATAGGGGCTCATGCTTTGACTCCGACTAGAGATGCATTTGGAAATCTGGGAGTGGGAAAGGAAGGCTCCTTTGCTAATTTGGACTCCCTCAGAGGGGATGAGAAATATGGAAACAGACAGTCTATAGGGCACCAATTTAAGTGCATCCCCAGTCAATCATATCGATGCATGCTTTGGTATCCACTGGTGTAGGTATATGCTTACTTCCAAGTAATTTGCTGAATCAGAACCACAGGCAGTGTCCAGCCACTGGCACCATAAGGTACAATATGAAAGTGGGAAGTTAGGCAATTTTGAGGGGTTTTCTTTATAAAACACTTCACATTTTTATAGGGCTTTTCATTTAAGAATCTCAGCAAGCTAAGCTACAGTTATTAATTAAATTTTACAGCTACCCTGTGCACTAAGTAAACACTGCATTATTATTTTTTGCTTTAATAAAGAGCAAATGCGGGATGCAGAAAGGAAAGTATTTTGAAGTGTGTCCAATCAGCTGGGGCAGCTCATTCCCTCATTTGTAATCCCTGCTCTGACACACGGTAGGATCGGCATTGCTTTTTTTGATAACTAGAGTCAGATGAATAGTTTCACCTTCAGCATGCTGTAAATCAGAGGTAAATTCCTGGAAGACAACCAGAGCAGATACAAATCTAACACAAAGAAGGGCAAAGTCCCCTTGTAAATTTAGAGAAATACTTCATTTGACTTTTTTAGTCCTGGTGTCTCTCAAATGACCAGATTTTGGAGCGTGTTGTAATCAGCAATGACTATTTGGCCCCAAGGATACAGGCCTGAGTAGCAGATGCTAAGGGAAGCCTTTGTGCCTTGCTGGATGTAGACAGTACCTAAATATCATTGATCCTCCCTAGCTGTTTAGTAAGAACAGGGGTATCCTTTCTTGCCTGCTTGTGCTCAGGGCATGAAAGGAGCATGAGAGAGCACTCCCACATAACGTGTGTCAGAGGGAGGGGAGACGAGACATGGGGCTTCTTTTGGCTCAGCAGATTCTGTGCGTAGAAGTCCTTGGATAGGTTATGCTCCTCCCATCTTGGAGAGAATACAGGAGAATTAAAAAAAATACAAAAGGAGGCTATTGAACACTTCAGAAATGGAACTAATGTTTTCTTCATAGCCTTTTGTAATAAGACAAGTGTACAAGGTGAGAAAACTGTTCTACCTGTAGGAACAGTTCCTGTACTTTGTGCTATTTCATATGATTTGTTAGGAAAACAGCAGATGGTCTAAATGAGAATCATGATTCTGGAATGGGTGGGTATCTACTGGTGGGTATTAAAAGTTTGCATGGGCTCCGGAAGAGGCTGGGCACAGTGATGGAAGAAAGCCTCACTAAAGGCTCTTAAATGAAAGGGCGCAAGGGCCACTTACTTACAGAAAAAGAGAGGTTATCTGACCAGATATGGTTGTTCTATATGTACATAGATAATATCCTGTACTTTGCAAGGGACTCTGTAAAGCCCTTGCCTCCATGAGGAAAGAGTTGTATTTTTAGTTTAATCGTTGCAAGGAACAACCTGAGCTGAACTTACATGATAGAGAGTGGCCAGTCTAGAGGAGCTTCTTTACTTTTTATTTACAAGCTGCCACCCCCTCCTACGGACTCTGTATGAGATGGTGAAAATAGAAGAAAAGCAAAGTTCTGCCCCAACATGTGCTCTTAACTCAGCTGTAGTGTCCTTTCGATTGACTGTAGTCCAAGGAAGCAGACACCTAGCTGGATGTAATCAGCTTTCATCCAGTGACTTTCTCCCAAAGTCTGTGCAGCAATTGTCACCGCTAATGCTGTTTGTGGGACATTCATGCTCTGCAGATGGCATTTTCCTCTGTCAGCCAAAGGGAAACCTCTCCTGGCTGAGCCAGCAGAGCCATGTGGAGCGTGTCGCAGCTAGAAGCTGTTCTTGGCGTTATTTACATTTAGCTCACTGAAACAGCATACCTGTCATTGGGGGTGGGTTCTGTGAAACTCTGGATCATATCTGTTCATAACTAGGCCAGCCTGGCCTCCCCAGAACTGATCCTTTCTTCCATGCGCCTACAGAGGTCTTTTTTACCCAGTTCATTGGACCTTGACGTACTTCCAGAGAGCCCCATGTGCCATGCCAGAGAAGCGCATGGAAAGATGCAAAGGGTTTTCCTAGAGCATGAGAAAGATAAGTCCTTTATCACAGCTGAATGCAGCTTTGTCAGTGCATGGAAAGTTGTTTTTATTCTGACTCTTGGCAGCTCTTACAGTCACACGTTAATTGAGGTAATGGAAATGTATAGGGTATGGCACTGGTTCAAATAAAGAGCCTGGAGGTGCAGCCATCTTTCAGGCAGGCTGGCGACGGAGGGCAGGAGGATGGCTGCAGCTGGCTGTGAGTGAGAGGCTTGCGGGCATGACTGCAGGGGAGAGAGGCAACAAGGAATAAAGATCTGGAGTCGGATCCTACTTTCCGTGGGGTGCAGGCGTGCACAGGGCCCCAGTTCTGCTTGCTTGTTTCTGTAGTAGAAGCGAGGGGTCGGTGTGATCACGGACCCAGGGACGAGCATCCCCCAGGTGACGAAGCGGGAGCAGTTGGTAGCATCGCGTTAGAATTACAAGTGTCATTTGTCAGATCCCCATAGGTGAATAGCTGGAATTCAGAATGAATGTGGAAAAGCAGACTCTAAAATGTGGCAAAGAGAGGGTTGGAAAATGCAAAGCCCAGCCATCAGGTTTGACTAGTGAGACTGGCCCCGAGCTGGCTGATGTTTGGGACTGAATAAAGTGAGTGAATCCTTTGCGTTTTCAGTAGGAAATTTGAGAGCCTTAATTACTTAATCCTGGAAAAATTCACTGAAAAGCATATTAAAAGTTGTTTATGAAGTGAAAGAAGGTTCTCAAAGTGCTGGTAGCCTCTTTCTCCTGTTTGTCTTCCATGCAAGCACTGCTTTGGGGATATGACTGCCCATAAGCGTTTCACTGCTCGCGGTTGCTGCAGGGCTGAACCTGGAGAGAAGCGTTTGCTATCGTGAGGCCGTGGGACCTCCCTGAATTTTGGATCCATTTTTCCTGGGCAGCTTTGGGAATGCCAGGCTGAACCTTTTTACTTGTTTTGAATTGGCTTGGGCTGCTCAGAGGCTGGTACGTGGTGCCATCTGCCCGCCTTATTGAATGTGTGAGGGTGTATAGCTGCCTTGGGAAAAAGGGACATATGGAAAATGATAGTTGGTGAATCCCAAGAAAGAAAAGTCACGGGAAACCACCTAATTACCAAGGCTTAATAGCTGGCGAATCGACAGTAAGGAGCTTGGTCCTGAGGTCCTGTGGCATAAATGCGTGATTACGTTAACGCCCCACTGCTACTGGGATACTTTTGTGTTTACGGGGCTTTCGCCGTTATTGCTAGAGGCCTTCAAATCCCAGATAGTCAAAATCTCTATTCAGTGCTGCCTGCTGGGTGTTTAACAAGGGTCCTTGTAACGGGACCCGGTACAAGTACAAACATGAATGAAGAGTGCAGGGGCCACCATAGCACCACAGGCTGCAAGGTAGCCAAATGGAGGCAGCCGCAGAAAAGCAGGAAAAAGTAGACAATGACCCTCGGCGCCTCAAGGCATTGCTTCAAAAGGTGTCAACACCAATTAAATTGTAAAGGCTCTGTCAGCTTCTGAAAAGTTATCTAGGCAGGGACAGAAAGTACGGAATCAAAGGGGCTGCAATGCGGTTTTGTGTGTCTCACAGCAGAGCCGGTGTACACATGCTCCTGACAGTGTGGGATCCAGCTGGGAGCCTCCCAAAGGCACAGAGCCATGCTTGGAGTGGAAAAGAGGCAAGGCAGCTAGCGTGGGGTCTGCGGCACCGCCGGCTGCAGGTGGGGAGCGGGGAGGGTGTTTAATAACACAAACCCAGGTTGGGTTAAAGAGGAAGCTGAACGCTTCTCCCCTGTCTCAGTCAGGGGCTAATACGTTTGGGAACTGGGTGCAATGTCTTCCCCTATAAACTTGCTTTCTGTGTGCTCTGAGCATTTTCAATTTCCCTGGAATAAATAGCAGCTCTCAAATTTACTTTATTCATTGCTCATTAGAAAAGGTAGTGGTGTTTTAGCAGCTAATTTCTTTTGTGGTTAGACATGTATCACTGTGAAATTCTTGGACTGTCTTTCCCCTTTACTCGTGGGATTGTGACAGAGCCTCATCCTGTTGTTTAAAACAGTTGGAGGTTGAGGGCGAAGGTATATGTAGGCATTACTCCGTGCCTTGTAGATGAGGCTGTTGCGACGCATGCGGATGCGTATTGTGGTCTTTTCGGTGCGACAGTTGAGCTGTGGAGTCTAACGCAGAATGAAAGGGGGTGAATACCGAGTCTGGCACTCATATGCATGTGTCTTCCGCGTGTAGCACCTTTCCATGCAAAAAGGTAATATGCTTCATATATAAAACAGATTAAATGGTTTGTGCTAGAGGAACACTTCTAACTATAATATTATATTCTCCTCTATGTTGCTCATTAAAAAACTGCAACAAGGAGGTTTTGCTCTTCTTTAAAACCAACTTACAGTGCCAATTATAACAAGGAATTAAAATTGTTGCTTTTAGTCTTTGGAGTTTCCTCACAAGGTATTGTTATGGCAATTCAAATGACTGATTGATGTTGATATTAATTGATCTTTGGAGGTACACACAGCAAATCAAAGAGATGGCTCATGGTTTTTGTACAATGAGTCCTAAATACGAAATTTTGCCAAATCCCCCTTGGTACTGTAACTGTTGTTTAATCAAAAATTGGTTTGGGAGGAGGAATCTGAGTTGGAAGGTTTGGAGAAGGTATTTAAATGAATAGCTACAGAACTAATGGTGTATTGCTGGCTTTTTGAAAACCTTTTCCAGAAAAGTAGGCAATTCAGTTGACCATAATATAAAAGCAACAATGAAAATTGCTGGAATACATTCGTCTATCTACAGATAATTTTTTCTATGATTAGAAGTTTGGAAAGTGTTTATTTTTCATTATCTGTTTATTATCATCTCTTTAAAATTCATCATTCTTAAATGTCCCGATACAACGAAAAACCAAAAGAGCGCTTTCTGACAAAGCTGAAGGACGTGTTAGAAATACTGAGTCTCTTTGCTTGAGTAGCAGCTCAGCTTAGCAAATGTAATCTTCTCAAACACTGGAGCAGAAGTACTTTAATGGAAAGAAAAAAAAAATCAGGCTGTACATGGCAGTGTTAGGCAAACGATGGAGCAAGGATGCCGAGGATCCCGTCTCTGGCCTTGCCAAAGACCACACGCTTCCTGGTGTCTGAGAGCACAGCGGGTAGATTTTGTACCACCCATGAGGATGATTTCAGGAGTGGTTTTGGGCAGTCAGCAGTGACCTGTGGCTGTCCCAGCTGTGCCAGTGGTGAGCAGCAGCCAGCTGGCCCAGCCGAGCAGCCAGGTGGGCTTTGGCAGAAATGCCCCGCTGATCTCCAAAAAACATCACTGAGCAGCCCTGAGTGGGGGGAAGAGCCCCTGTCTTTTCCTGCTCTTAGGGAAGAGCTGGCAGGGGGAGCTGGACTCGGCGGCAGGTTTCTCTCCGTACGTGAGGATTTCCAGGCTTTGTATAGGAGTCGGGGCAAGCTTTTGGGACTGGCACCACAGCACACCTGAGGTAACGCCTGGTCCTGGAAGCAGGCAACACGGCCTGTAATCCAGCTCGCTTGAAATGGACAGTGAGCAAGAGCATGAGTACAGCAAGGAGGTTGGGAGGGAGATAGGAGCATGCTTGGACAGATGCTGATTAGTATTTCTCCGTAGATGATGATGGAAGACCAGACTGTGGCTGTGCTTTGCATTGGGAATGGAAGAGAGCGGATGTGCCAGAGCTGCCACCTCAGCGCTCGTCAGAGGTGCTGCTGGTGAGATGCTCCCCACAGGTGTAACTCAATCAGAAGTGCTAGGGAAGGGGGATAATCGCGTGAGCCGGAGCTCAGTACCAGTTCCATCCTGTGCATTTGTCAACTGTTGCTAGGTAGCTGCCTGGTGGGAGTGGAGAATTGGGATTTCTTTTTTTTCCCCCCACCCTTAAAACGGCTTATTGCAAATTGCTGTCCTTCTGCGCAAATGGGGAGAAGACCTCCCAGCGCTGCTCTGCCACCGGCCGAAAGAAAGTGTGACTGCAAGCAGGGCTGTGCTCCTGTCGGCCTCCGTGCACGGGAGACGGCACGGATGCTGCAGCTCCTGTTCGAACCGTCTGTAAACAGCTCGTAGCAGCCTTCTCCAATTTACAGGAGAAAGGGATTAGTGTGCAGCAGGCCACCTGATTATGGCAGGAGAATAAAAATGAGTAAGGTTTTGCTGTGGTTTAGGGCAGAGTTCCTCAATCTAATGCTGGTTTGCTTTTTGCTGATTCATTTTTCGTGTGGAACAAAAGAGCTGAAAAAGAAGGTATAATTTCTACGTTGTGTTTTGCTCTATAAAGCAAAAGCATTGGAGAATGGCGAGAGTATTGTTTCTGTTGCTAAATAATAACGCAGTCAGCAGTGCAATTTTTGCCCTTCTGTGTGCATCGAAGCAAATTGTGCAAATAGATTGTGATTTTACTGCAAAGTAAAAATAAATTTGGTTCTTTCAAGAAATGACATGGTGCAGGCATTCCTCAAGATTTAGCAAAATTCATACAGCTCTGTCTGGCCAGCGAGAGGAGAAGCGTGACTGCGTGTTGTCCGGCAGCCAGGGAGCGGGGAGGCACTCCTCGGCATCTGAGGGGTGCTTTGACTGCCCTGTCTTTGTGCGGCCGTACAACACAGAGGAGATTTTACATGGCTGAATGCATTGTAAACTCTGTCACTTCAGGGTATCGCCCGCTTAAACAACATCCTCATCATTTTTCTTAGGAAATGATCTGAGAGAAAATATTGAATTATTTAGAGTACCGCTGGGAGAGGGAATTGATTCCTTGCTGTATCAGAGAGAAATAGCTGCT
This sequence comes from Egretta garzetta, assembly GCF_000687185.1. Classification (NCBI taxonomy): domain Eukaryota; kingdom Metazoa; phylum Chordata; class Aves; order Pelecaniformes; family Ardeidae; genus Egretta; species Egretta garzetta. The sequence continues at coordinate 558,468 of NW_009259308.1, forward strand.
CTTTTGAGGCTTGATCCAAAGCCTGGAGAAGTCAATGGGAATCTTTCCATTGATTTCAATAGGCTTTAGATCATGCTCTTATTCACTCATCAACTATTTCTCTTTAGTTAGAACAAAACAATGCATCCTTTCATTGCAAGATACTCAGTTTGCTGTACCTAAGAGAAATACATTCTGTCCCATTCGGGTGAATATAAAATCGCTTATGGCCCACTGAAATAAGTAGCAAACAGCTTTTTAACATCACTGAAAGTTAGAGTTAGCCCCTATGCATTTGAAATTCCTGTAGCATGTGCACAGCTACCTGCATACATACATTTTAAACTCGGTGTATGAACTTGTGATACTGTCTTCTTTCTTTGCAAGTAATTCTGCTTGTTTGGAATAAAAAGATGCATCCTACTTTTTCTGGGCTTTCAGACGTGTTTCAGCCTCTTTGCTGCCAAAGGAAAAAGTATAGCGCGCTTTCATTAGTTACCAATTCCTATTCTGTTCCTGGGCAACTCAGGATGCAGCGTTTGTGTTGGACTGCACTGAAATTTCCCATTTTGACACAGAGTCTGAAAGGAGTAGCCAAACTAGGCAGGGCTTCTGCAACTACCAGCAGCTTTTCCAACAACTTCTTTTAAAAGAAGAGATGCAAAAGTTATTTTCTCCAATGTCTGACTTGCCTCTTCTCTTTCCTCATGCCGTGTGTGTTTAAGCAAAATTCAGCCACGTGTAAAGAACGCTACTCCTGTCTGAGCATTCACAAAAGAGCCTGAGAGCAAATTGTTAATCCGGTCCCAGCTTGCTGTCTTTATAAGATGACTCAAAAATGGACCTTGAGACAAAATATAATAGGAGAACAAATAACAGTGAGCACCACGCTCAACTTTTGACCTCTTAGGTTGCGTGTGAGCCGGGAGCAAGGTAGATTCACTGCTTACAGTATACCTGCTTCTGAGCTCAGGCTGCAGGATACACCTAACGGCTCTTCTGGAGTTGATGGAAACACAGTATAGTGTAATTTAGATTAAGATAAGATGACACTCCTCATACATGGCTCAGCGCAGAGCCTCTAGGGATTGTGTATAGGTGCCAGTTTGTAATACTTTGAACATGAACATATTGCGGAGCAGCCTCTGCTGATTATCTCCTGGTGTGCCGTAGCCAGCCGCAGGAGGACAGCACGTCGGCTGGAGGCAGAGCACCAGCGCCCTGCGTGCCGTGCTTGCGGCGCGCTGTGATTGCAGCGCGCTGGCGGCAGGGTCCAGCTTGCCCACCTCCCGGGGCGATCCTTAACCCCAGAGAGGGGCGAGAACTCTGTCCAGCTCGAGCTTTGTGGCATGCGACATGTATTATAAAATTATATTCATTGTGTAATTCAGTGGTAAATTACAGACTTGCCACGTAACTTCCTATCAGATAGGGTTTCTTGTCATGCCCTGTTTTTCAGTAGAACAATTTTTCTTTAAAAATTTAATATTTTCAGTGCATTTTGCTTCTTATCTTGAAGGAAGTGTTTTCAGCTATATAATTATTCAGTCACCCGGAGGACTTCTAAACAGCAGATTTATAGCATGTTATCATAACAATAACATCAGTAATGGTTTTCAGAAAATGGGTTGTATCAAATTGTAAACATTTCAAAATGTTAAGAAATGATGAAAGCAAGATGAGATTATCACAGCAGGGACGGGGACAGTGTGTTAAATCACCACCTGTGAAGACTCCTGCTTTTGGGAGCTATCTCCACAGTCAAAGGCTGGTGAAGAGTTAGGGACCCCTTAAAAAAAAAAGAAAGGAAATATTGTTTGTATTACCCTATGATGCCTATCTACAAATAGACTAATGGAAAGACCAGACAGGATTGAGTTTATTTTTGGTTTTAAGATGTCTGAAGCAAGAATTGAAAGAAGAGAAGCAGAGTGTGGTTTCAGAAAAATGCCACTCAGTTTTCACAGCCAGGCAGAAAGAGAAATAATAGCTAATATAAAATTCTGAAATTTTGTAAATATTTACTGATGCCAAAATATCCACTAAAATCAATCACAGAATCAGTAACAGGAGCACATTTAAGTCTTGGTACAAGTCCTACTGAAGGCAATCTGATTGCTTGCATTGATTTTGGGAAGGATGAGAGCGATCAAGATTTTGTCAAAGATTTTGCAAAAGAAACCAAGAGATTCCAGCTAGCATCCCTTCCAGCTCCACAGTCCCAGGGCAAAGCACAGAGGCTATCGTATCGGGAGACCTTGCTGAGCAATTCTCAGAGACGTTTTGGGGGGAATTTATCAGCTTCCTTTGTCAGTGAACTTCATCCCTCTGCTAAGAGTTAGCAGAGAGCTTGTTTCATATTTCAAATGGGGTTTGGTGCTGCAAAGACTGGATGATAGCCTACTAATAGGATATAAGCATGTTGATATCAGTTTACCAACATGAAGGGAAAGTGTTCTTGAGGCAGATGAATCATCTTTGGATAGGATAATTAATCTTCAAAACCCTAAACTGCCAGGATGTGATTATTTAGGCGAGTGAAGCAAGCAGGATATAAACTGTTAAACAGCACAGTAATACTATAAAAGGTTTAATTTTCTGTGTTTTTAATTAAAATAACTCTGAACTAAACACTTTTTTTTTTTTAATTCTTTAGCGTTTGAGAAGATGATTATTTCTAATAAAACTCTGTGCACTTTCTGATAACTCTTTAAATTTGGAATTTACAGACAGGAATCTTTGTGATTTTTGTAGTTGCTTAAATCTACTTTCTGTTTAAGTAGGTGATAGTTTGGCAGATGCATAAGAGAGAGAGTTTCTTTCCAAGGGCAAGGACAAGAGCAGTTTTTCCCCAGAGTGGTGGGTTTATTTTCCTGCCCCACTCCTGGGTAAGCCGGCTCTTTCCCCTTGCTTGCTCCCCTTACGTTGCATCAGACATGAAGGAAAGCAGAACAGCTTTAAAAACAAGCTGAAGAACCTGGTCTCAAAAGCAGGCTGCCTTTATTCTGAGGCTTATTTTCCACCAATTAATTGTCTTTTATTAAGAATTTTCTGTCGATGCTAGTGACTAAAATTTACAGTATTTGCATGAACATGGATGCAAAAGCAGACTGAATTTGGAACAAAATAGCTTTATTATTAATCTTGATTTATTATTTCCTTGAAATGCGAGGATAAGAAGAAGATTGCAAGACCTAAAAATGTGGAGACGTGCATATGTGTGTCTAAAACTGGTAAGGAGTCAAGCTGAATTTATTGGGAATCATCAGGGTTGACTGAGACTGAGTCAGCTCGGTGCTACCAGCTCTGCTGAGGTTTCCTCTTTGGAGGAGAGCTCGCAGGGCTGGGTAATTCTTTAGGTCTCTTGACGGCACAAAGCCAGTTCCCCAATTTGTCTGCTTGTAAAATTTCTTCTTCCAAAATAAAAATTTCAGAGCATTCGGTGGAGTTAAAAATATGTCAGTGATTGATATTTTTGTAAATACGGAGAAAACCACAGATAATATTAGACTCAGAGACATGTTTTGTCTTATTTTTTTTTCTTTATCTGACTGTATTATAACTTTAATAAAAATGTGTTTAGCCCTGGCTATTTGCTTGTCCTGACAACTATAGATAGATACTTTGTTATCGATTGGTAAGCTTAAAATACTTAATAAATGAGCTGAAAATTAGGTATTTATGTTACTAGTGCCTACTGCACATTTATAATTGGTAAGATGGAAAACTGTCTGTGGTTTTTTACTTGAATTTTTAGGAAAGTGTCCTTCCCACATTTGTAGAGATTAACTTGTTTGGTTACCATTCTGATTTTAAAAGGAAATAGTACTAGTCAATCCAACAGAAATTTTGATAGGGATGCAATTACCTTTAGTTCCTTCCTTCCCATGTAGAGTTACATTTTACCAACATGAATACTCTCTTAAAGGTGTAAATGCCTCCATAGCAGAGATTTAACGATGTTATTTTTTTGTGTGTAGAAAAGAAATGGTATGGGGAAGGTTTAAAAAAATCTCCTCATTGAACAGCTATTTGATGCTTCACAGTTAACAGCCGTGATTTTACCTGTGAACAATGGTTAAAGTTCTGAATTGTGGTCATTATTATTAGAATAATTTTTGCTCATTCATCCGTTTCCTTTTATTGTCTTATATGCAATCATTGGTAGAATCTACGAGTAAGTAATGAGTTTGCTTTGAGATGACTTGATCTTGGAAAATATTTCATAATTACAAATATGCATATATCCTTCCCCCATCTTTGGCAAGCTCAGCTTAAAAATTTTTGTCATTATTTGTTGATGAGTAATATTCAGATTAGGTTGGGTCAACACTGCAGATTTGGACCCACTGCAGTTTTCAAAAATATGACTCTGAATTTTTTCTGCTGGAGTCCATTTCTGGAAAGAGAACTAGGTCATTAGCTGGCGGGAAATGGCATAGTTACGTTGAAAACAGTTTTCACTAATTGATTATCTGGCTGATTCAATTTCCAATCTTGGCTCTCACTTGGACCAGATGCAATATTATCTCTCAATATAACTCATGGTTAAATTTTACTGAAATGATATCCCTATGACATTTCTATTTGTGCAACAGACTTAGTATTTATCTATCTGTTTTATTAAAATCTAAAATAAATTGGGGCAATCCCATCCCACATTCAGAAAAGTGTCCTATTTTCGGTCTCCATGCCAACTCTCTGGAGAAGTGTCTACTATTTTGTACCATCATTAAGAGTACATTCTCTTGTTACAGATAATAAACCTGCTCTCCTTTCTATCGCCCTAGTCTATTCATTTAAAAATTGTTTCATTTTTACAACACTGATGTTATTCTCACCAGCTTGGCAACCCTGGGATAATAGCATAAATCAGTGAATTATTATTTTTGTTTAAGGCATTTCTAATTTTTAATTAAAAAGAGAAGTTAGACTCTTGCTGATCACCTACAGGATTGTGACTCTCCATGGTTACCTGTCACTCAAAGAGATCTAGCTCTGAGGAATGCTAATTAGCACTGTTAAAGCACTGGTAATTGAACTGTGGAGACAGCCTGCAGAAGGAGGCTGTTTGCATTCAGCGCTGCTTTGCCATTTAAATGGACTAGTACAGTCATGAAGGTATGGTGGATAAAAGCAAAAAAAAAAGCATTCGGGCTGTAATTTTTCATTTTGACTTCAAAGTTGTTTACCAAAGTGTTTCCTAGAAACGAGTGCCCATACCAAAAAGGTGTCATGCATAGCAACTTCACTGACAACCTATGCCTAAAAAGTGCACAATGCCCTTCGTCTCTTACTTTTCTTGTTGCCTGGAACAGCCACTTGTAGCAATGGTGCTCAAGATGCTGCCCTGGATGACCCATGCTGCTCCCTGTTCAGTGCCTGGGTTCCAAGCAAGAGATCAAAAATTAAGGAAGCACCAAATTTAAAACAAACTGAAGAAAAACCCTAAAGGAAACTAGTATTGATGCTGCAGTTGATGACTCTCTTCCAGATATTTATCTGACTCTCGGTGCTGTGAGACCCACATGCCCTGCAATAATGCACCTTCCGTTGTAGTATTTTACAGGTTTGCTGAGGTGAGGCAGAACGTCTCTTGGCGCAGGAGAAGTGAAGCCCAAGCATTCAATCGCAAGGGCAGCCTTCTTGTCTGGCACCTTTAGATGGGCTTGATTTTTCTCTGAAGGTAAATATTCAGCATTTCCTGAACATCTAGTGCTTTTAAGAAAAGTACCCCAAAAGTGAGATAGCCGTGTCATTCTGATCTAACATGTCTTTGTCATCTCTTTGATTGCTTGTGCGGTCTCTTTTCCCATTGTAGTTTAACGTCTCAAAATATTCTCCATGCCCTCAAAGAGTTTCATAATTGTTTAGTTTAGCAAATATGAGCAGTCTCGTTCACAGGTGTGAAGCTGAACAGTTACCATGGCCCTTAAATTGTGATGCGACCCATATGAGAGTTGTGCATTTAGATACTCTGCGAAAGAAGTATACTGATTTTAAAATGTGTCTATCAGCTAATAGACAAAATACGGATTTTTTTTGTGTTTATCAGATAAGTGTGTGGGCATTTTAGTACGTGCATGATCCTGAATTGATCATTTGACTATGTAAAGTGAATGCTTGCAAGCCTATGACAGCTATACTTTATTAAGTTGTGAATATTTGAGAGAGATACTAACTTAAGCGTTTCAGGATACTGATGACTTTTGTGTTAAAATGCGAAGACTTGATAATGTCCAAGTGTTATCTTCACTGATGTGTTAAGCTTGAAATCCCTTTTCTCTTGCATGTAATGCTCCCACCTATTCTCAATGGATAAAACTGACCCAAATGCCAGTGCGTCCAGAACTTCATGCAAACATTTCAGTGTGCAAGACCAAGTGTTAGACGGGTAGCACGCAAGTGCTATCTTTATGTTTCTCCTGTTTATTAAACCAAAACAGTTCCTGTGTCAGATGTTCCCAGTTTTTTTGTTCTTACTGCTTTGTGAAGAACAGTATGGACGGAAATTTTCCATGTTATGAGAAAAAAAAAACGGTCAGTAGTTTCGTGTTCCTGAAAGATTGTGATGGCAGTTGAAATCTCACACTTCCCAGATCATATTATATCTGGAGAACGGTGAGGCTGACCTGAAGGACTGTGTGCCAGCATGTTTCCACCTTGCTCCGTTCTTTCTAATGGGACGCGTTGGCACGTTCACCACGTTTCGTTTCTCGCGGGCATTTCGCAGGACGCGTCATCTCTTTTAGCCTCCTGACCGAGGCCTGTGCCAGTTGGGTGGAGGAGGACACACATACCTTTTCACATGATTTACACTTTGTTATTCAAAAATACTAGGGGAAAAATTTATATCCCAAGGTGTGCTCAGGAGTATAATGGCACATCGCTGGCTTTTAATCTGAATCATCTCGGACTGCTGTCTTGGGAGCGCTGGCTTTTTTCACTTATTTGCAGGTTGAGTTTGAAGGGGTACCGTCTTTTCTCATTTATGTCAGGCTGTTATCTGTTTAGCCTTTCTGTTGCTTGTGACTTTTTGCCTCCAAAATGCTTCCTGCATGCCGGGACTCATGTGAAACACGGGCAGGATGCAGCATGTAGTCAATGTAGGGCATCACACAGGGTCCAGACCCAAAGTGGAGGGGCGCAGGGCAGCTGTGCTCTTGATGGGGCCTTTGCAGTGTGGCGTGGTACCGCCAGCATGGGGGAGACATGGTTTTGATGTCAGGCCAACCTGTCCCCCCTGTGGAGTTCCTTGCCTGGCATGCCTTGTGGGAGCCATGGGGGGGCAAAGGGTGCTGGCTCTGCTGCTTCTCGCTGGGGCTGGGTGCCTGCTGGAGTCTCCAGCAGCTGTGCCCGCATCCCTGTGTGCTAGCAGGCACCTGAAAATAAGAAGGCAGATTGTCCCTAGCTCCCACCTGTCAGTTAAACAAGCAAAGAAAATCAACCTCAGAAAAGGAGGCTCTGACTTAGCTACCCCAAAGGAAGCCTCGAGTCATTTTGACAGCGGAGGCATCATCTAGCCCTTGAATACATGACATTATTGATCCCCTAAATATGAAAGCCCACAGTGTGCTGAAGAAGTGGAGGGCAGCATACCAGAGTGGCTTCTTCTCCTCATGGCTGACGATGTTTTTGCTTTTCTGCCCTGGGCAAAGTGATCCATCCCAGAGCAGCAGATTGCTGTGCTGCACCAGCTTAGTGCTAATGGAGCCTGAGAGAGGGCATAAGGAAAAGCACCTCAAATTGGTGCCTACAGAGACCACGTAAAGCCTTTGCTGGGAATGGGGAGCCATGGCAGAGGCTGGTAAATGAGTGGGAGATGCTGTATTGGGGTATCCAGAGGCATGTGGGCTCCGGTGACCCTGTGCCTGGCTAGGAGGTGCTGTGGTTTCTGCAGCAGCTTTGTCATGCTCTGGAGCAGCAGCACAGCACAGCTCTTTGCTGTGAGTCTTCCAAATACACAAGTGTGGTTTTTGAGACTAGACCAACACTGACCTGTCAGCAAATAGACTTTAAGGTAATTTAAATCAGATAGTGGACCTACTGTGTACCCCATTCATCTAGCAGGGCAAGATAGTGTTGTAGGACCTATTTTTGGACATGTGAGGTGGCAGTCCCCACGTGCATCTCTGCAGCGTTGCAGGTAAAACACCAGGCTGAAACAAAGAACTTCTCCTTCCTCTGTGGCTTCAGAGGAAGTGTATTCAAATGTGTCTTCGCTCTTCCTCACCTGTCTCTGGAGGGTTACACCAGTTAGACTCACACAGAAGAGCTCAGGTTTGAGCTTGGATAGTTGTTTCTCAATGTGCAAACCTTTTGCAAGTGCCGCAACCAAATCTATTGAGCAGGGGAATTGTATTTCTGTGGGGACTGTGGCAAAGTGGGACACTGGAGCAATAGATGGTTTGGCTTATTTTAGTCAATGTTAAGAAGAAAAAGTATCGGAGTTGGGGAAATTAGACACTGGCTGTATTAAATTGTCATTTCTCCTCTATTGACTTGTCAGAAAAGATGCTGGTTTTACCAATAAACCCAAAGGCAAGAACAGGTGACTTACCTGGTGTCACTCAGCATGTGAAAACCAGAGATGAGATACTAGCTGTCTTGAACCTGTGCCCTCTTCGTTAGCCCCAGCTGCCTGACACGCTGGCTGTTAACAGAGATATGGATAATCAGAGAAAGAGAAAATCTGATGGTACGTTATTTGTATCTGCCTAGTCTTTTTCCAGGGCAGAAAAGCCTCTCGCTTCTTAGAAGCTGTCTGCAAAGGGATATTGCCTTTTATGATTATGCAAGTATAATAATTATATTGCATGCAGAGGAGTTTAATCTGAACTGCAAAGAAGTACTTTGGTGCTAGGGAGTTGCATCGGTGTGACTAGAGAGGTTTAGTGCTCGGTTACAGCAGTATAATTGCCTCTGTAGATCTCCCCGATGTAGGCAAATCCTTAGACAAGCAGAGGAGTACAGATTTCCCATAAGCACGCGCATTTCAGAGCACTGCCTTGCCCCCAGTGCCGATGACATTTAGATTTGGATTTTTGGAGCAGCAGTAAATGCAGACGCACTCAAAGCAGCACGTGGCTGAATTTCATACCTGCCGTGTTGTGTATGGGTGAGTGCATTGTTTTATGAACCGGGCCAAAAAAATGCAAGCGATACGGTCTATGAAAAAGCTAGTACACAAAGGCAGAGCTGCTTTTGAACCAGCAGTGTTTTTTCAGTACTTTTTATACCAGGCCACCCTCCTTTAGTCTAAAGGTTGCTTGCGGTGTGTCCATTTGAATTTGAAAACCCAGAGGACCTTGGAGGCTGGATCCTTTGCTCATGTAAATGAGCGCGGCACCATTCTCTGCACTGCAGTTGAGTTGTGCTGTCTCCTCATAACGTCTGTTTTGCTTCTATGGCAGAAGAGCTATAAAAGCCTTCCACTTTTGCAAGTGAACAATAAGTAACCATACCAATCAAAAATAGCTTAATAAAAACACTAAGAAACCTTTCTCTGTGAATTGTAAACAAATATAGGTTTGCTTATGTATGTTGTGAGTATATTTATGTTCTCTTAGTGTTGAAAACGGTTTGAGTTGAAATGGATTTCAGTGTCTGTACGGGCCACCCTGACCTGCCGTATGCAGCAATAGAGCACAGGTACAGCCCGAGCGCCTGTATCGCATCCTGCTGATGCCTGCCAGGCTCCAGAGAGGTGCGTGCCTCCGTGTTTAGAGGGTTGTTGCCTTACATGCCAGCCTGATGTAATTCATGATCCTGTTCTGAGTCTGCTCCAGCAGGGAGAAGGAAAGCACGATATTTAGAGCTGCTGTGCCCCTTAAACTACTGCTTTTTGGGATCTTCATGTGATGTTGTTGAGTAAATGGTCCCTGGTGCATAGTCCCGCTGGAGACTGTTGGGCAGCCGGAGTTTGTCATGGTGGGCTGGGGGTTGCATGCTGCAGGAAGGGTGATGCTCACCTTGTGCATTGCCCACTGCTGCGGGTGATGCTGCGTGGGCTGCCCATGGTGTGCTGGGAGAGGGCTGCCAGCCCCACCCCCCCGGGTTTTCTGTCCCCCAGGAGCTCCACTATGGCCTTTTCACCTACCAAAGTCAGCAGGCAGAAATGCGTGACTTCAGCAGGTGCTGGACCGCGCGCAGCTTCTCTGTGCTAGGATATTTGCATTTTGTTCTTCATTCTGTGCTATTAGAGCAAGTCTCGCCCCATCACCTTTAATACTGAAAAATTTAGCCATTTGATTTGAATATCACATTTCCTCTTCTGATTGTTAATCCATTCCCAAAATAGACTTGGAAACCAATTTGCACTTTTGTCCCTGGAGCTCTCACACTGGTAGTGGGACAAGGGGCTTTGTGTCAAAGAAAGATGTCTACCTCCAGCAGCAGGCTCGAATAAAAAATTATAATAAAACACTTTTAAGAATACATTTCACAGTTTATCCTTAGTGTGAATTGCTTCTTACACTGTGAACTTTTTGGACTGTAGGGCTGAGAATTTTCCTTTGAGTCCGTCCTGGGTTACGACCACCAAAGCTCTCGGAGCAGAGATGGCAAAGCTTCTGCTCCAAGCTCCAGAGAACATGAAAATGGAGCTCTAATGAGGACGTCTGTCCTGTGACAGCTTTCCCAGCAAAACAACAAACTGGCCGTACTCTTGTTGAGCACTAGAAACCCTCAGGGGATGCTAATGTGGCATGTACTCACTTCCTGATTAACTATACCTGCTGAAAAAGCTTTTTTGTTCTCAGGATCTTATGAATTGCTCCAGTCTGAAGGATTACATTACAGAGCAGTTCATGAGTATGGCATTTCCTGGAACATATTTAAAGAAATATGGTGCAAGTGCCTATATTGGCATACAGTCTTCAACCTTCCTGTAAATGAAATATTACCAAACCCAGAAAACAACCCCCACCAAGCAAAAACAAAACCCCAAACCATTAGCGGTCTGTGAGGCGTCTAAAACTAGGTGTGGACTATGTCATAAAGTGCATTTTGTTAGTACAGTATTTTCAGCTTCTGAAATCTGAGTTGAAATCGCTGTTACACAACTACGCATTTTCTTGGTTCATGTTGACATTAGCTCAATGTTACGTTTGAGGAGTTAAATGCTTCTTTGCAACAAAATGCAGAATTTAGACAGAAGATTATCCACAGCTCTGTGGCTGCAGAGTTTGAAAATGTCTGTGCCTCTCAGATTGAATTCACCAGGCTCTGGTACTAACCTAGGGCAGGGCTTCTACAGTTTTGTGAATATGTCAAACCTCTGGCTGCTCCACAGCCCAGGTACACTTTGAAGATTATTTTTGATTTATTAGCAGATGGATGTGAAGCCTGATGAGGCTGGCGGAACTTGTTTCCATCATCTTCTGCAGCTGGTGAGATGCAGTCAGGCTCGGATCTGCTGCCAGGTGACTTCTTTCCTCCTGCGCCTTGTGGAGTCCTGCAAGGGGAGGTCCAGAAAACCATGGGTGGCTGCAGTGGCAAGAGGAGCGCAAGGTGAGAAGGGCCCTGGAGGGATCATGTGTTTTGGAGCAGGGAATTCAAGACAGAGAACTTAAAGGAAAACTTTTTCAGACTCTAGCTACAAATCAAAATATGTAAGTAAGTTCTTGAGAGAAGGTCTGGTGAGCAAAAAGCTGGTCACAAAGAAATATCCTCGGTAATTTTAAACAGTGAATTGGAAAGAGGTGTGGGTTCAGTGTGAGAGCCATGTTGCTTATCACCAGAGGTAATGGCTGAATTGCAGTACATATCTGATTAATTTAGCCTTGTTTTCTTCATGCAAAAACACATACCGTATTTACGTTTGTCAAATAAAATTCTCCCTGAATTACTTAGCTCTGCTTGTAAGGTCTGAACAGCACTGCTTGTAGTGAAAATACTCCTAAGGCTTAACAGCAGCCATTGCTACTCTGTAATAATATAATAGGTATCTAAACAACAACCAGCTGCAGGTACACAGAATAGGGCTATGAAAACCACAGACTGGTGCTAAAGGCACCTCATTCTGTGATAAGGGAGGTGGGGTGGCAGAAGGATGGTGCCAGCCTCATGGCTGCCCTGTAGGAGGCAGCAGGGCAGCAGGCACTCACTGTGAGCATCTTAAAGATAAATGTGGGTTGCTAGCTTAAATATGTATTTTCTGGCTAAACGAAATTCCTAAAGTTATCCTACTAATACACAGTGGCACAAATAATGTTAATTTTCCTAAGCCATGCTGAAGAGAATAGCTTTCTCCTTTGAAGCAGCTAGTTTTAAAAAGATTTTACTCAACTTGAAGCTGGGGGAAAATTGCATAGAAAACCCTTTTTGGCAAGGAGAAATGCATATAGGGAAACAATCCCATATTTGATAACAAGTGCGAATGAATTACGCAGATTTGTTAATATTGCTGCTGACCGCTTTCTCCTCGCTATTGAATTGTGTAATGTCAACTCCCTTTTTTTTTTGTTTTGTTTATTTGAGCAGAGCAGCAGTCGCAGGTTGCTGCCTTTCAGACTGACTACCAAGCAGGTGGTGGCTCTTGTTTCATACCTTACTCTTCTGTTATACAGGAGACTGGTTTGGTGAGGACATTGCAAATGGCCTATAGACATTTTGGCACCAATTAAGGATCATTTCTAGTACTGGTGGGGTTAGAGGCCTCAGGTTTTAATTAAGCCCCCACAGTCCTTGATATCGTGCAAACATAAGCTAGTGTCTTGCTGTTACATGGGCACAGCCCTGTATCCATGGAAAGCATCAGTGGTATGGAGGAACCTCCTTGTGAGCTCGGAGGTTTGGCAATGGGACATTTGCAACAGGACTACACTAATTGTTTAGAACGTTTCCTGCCTTGATGTTTTTAATTTAAATAAGTAAGAAGGAGAAACGGGAGAATGGATTCACTCTACCTAAAGCTCTTTGGAAAACAGGGCGCAGAGAGGCTGCCCATGAATGCTGCTAGTTTTCTAGTTTTAAGTAATTATTATTGCCACTCCTATTTTACAGGCAGGAGATGGAAAAACTAGGTTAAAATTTAAGATTAAAATTACAGTGTCTCGACAGAGCTGAGAGCAGACCCCAAGATTTCTGAGCTTTGACCAGCCTGAGGGATGATCTGAAAAGGCAGGGTGGTAGTGGCTGCAAACCATCAGAAAGAGGCATACAGAGCTATAAAGTGAGCTGCATCCAGTGTCCCTGTGTGTTACTGCATCAAAAGTAATGAGGGACTTCCTAAACGTACAGCCAGTTCAAAACATTACTCCCCCAGAAGTATTTCTTATTCGCTATAATGAAGCAGTAAGTTGCTATAACTGGATTTTGAAATTATTTACCAAGATTTTGAGCTGTTGCTGATAGCTCTCACACAAGCATTTAGACTGTTCCCAGCACGAATTTGGGAAAGACAATATCAAGGTTTAAATTTTCCATCTGACTCAGACCAGAGGTTTGAGCAAAGGCATCTCCATGTCGGCCTGGGAGGATACCGTAGCTATTGCGCTGCTACAGACTGAGCTGATCGGTTCAGTTTTCCCTGTTCAAGCTCTTCCCTTGACTGTGGAAAACTTAACTGTTCCCTGGAACTAGGGCTGGAGCTGAAGCTGTGTCTCTCAGGTGAAAATCCTAAATCTCTCGTTACCGTCTTCCCAGCCAAAACATGCTTTACTGGTCCGTGTAAGCTGGAAGAGCATCCAGAGGAAAAGATGCCCAGGCACCAAGTGCCCTGCAGTGTTGATTTGGGCACACTGTTGAAAGGGCAGGCGTGGGTTCAGGGTCCCTCCATTCCCTTGGGTGAACAGTGTAATTACCAAGTTAGCAGTGTGTAAGTGGCCTACGTAACCTCCTTCGATTTATAGCAAGCAATTATTTTCCTTTCTTATTACAACCACTTGGAAGTGAACTACACTTGCAGCAGGAGGGCAGGCAGGAGGTATGCTCCTGTGCAGAGAGAAAGAGTCAAACCCAGCAATCCGAATGTTGTTTTCCGGTCCAGATTTCAGACTGGAAAATAGGCTGAAAAATGAGTGTGCAGGCAGACACGAAGTTGTGTGGCCCATGACTTTTAGAAGAGCCACAACCTATTTTGCAGGTTTTCCCTCAGTGTGTTGGTAACGGGGGGCAAGACCTCTCCAGGGAGGACTCGCTCCAGGTCCCTCCCTCGTGTCTCTAGCAGGTGTCACGGAGAAGCCTGGAATATCTGAGCCTTGGGGATGACTTAATTCCTTGATTCTGCACTGTCATTTAATCTCCATTGTTCTGCCTTTTCCCTGCGAATATGGCTTCTGACAGTATGTTTGCTGCCTTCTCTGTCAAGCTCACTTGTGCCTTGCTCTAGGGACAAGTGACATAAAGGCCTCCTTGCTCAACAAGCGAGGCTCCTTGTGCTGCCATTACAGAGCTCTGACTGAATGCAAAACCCAAGCTGGTATTGCTCATACTTAATCAATTGTGTCACTGCCGATGGTATTGGCAACTCCTAAGTTGTGTCTGCTAGGCAGGCTGGGAAAATAATAAGGAATAGCCAGGAAGAAAAATCACTTTGCGACAACCAGACGTGCAGAGCCTGAGGTGGCAAAAATTTACAGCATCTCCTCCTTGGGCCTGAGACGAGATGACTCCATGCAATGCAAGGTAGGCTCATCTTTTTACTGTTGTGCTGCTTTCCTCTCTAAATTTTAAACGTCAGAGTTTTCACTTCTGTGCCATGGTTGAAACTGTTGATTGAACTCTCTCTTCTGTTGGCAAAATTTTTGTGCTTCGCATGGTAGAGCTATTGCTTCTCAGAGCAATACTTCTGTTACTGCAGATTTTAATTACCGCTTGTTGAGAACAAGATAAATGGAGCTCAAAGCCCATAGCATTAAAGCTCTAACCATAGACAACCTAACTGTGCCTGTTACTGTGCTTAGATGATGTCAGCAGCATACTATTTACTTAACCTATAAATGTCACTAATGTGATCTGTACTGCTGAAGAGGATTTGGGGAGAAATTCTAACATGCAGCAAAAGAAAGAAACCTTTAAGGAACAGATGGACAGGCAGGATTTTCACACTCACTGTTCAGATGTAAGAGCATGGAGAGCCCATATTTAAGACAGCAGATTTTTGCTGGGGGTGAGCACATCTTGCACATCACTTGGCATGCGTGCAGGAACACGCCTTCTCTCTGCACTTCACACCTGCCAGCGAAGCCCCGCGGGAGCCCGGTGGGCGTGAAGAGGTGCCGGGTGGGTGCCGGCTCCGCGCCTGTCAAAATAGTTATCCTACCAGTGTGGGTTAGGATGAGTGTGGCTGGGCCAGGAGAGGAGTAAACACCCAGATACGCCAAACTGCTCCTTTGAACAGAGCTTGCCTCCTGGCAAGCAGACGCTGCAGGCAGCAAGGCTCTGCCGCGGAGCTGCTGGTTTGCGCCGTGCTCCATCAGGGATGTCGAGCCCTGGCGAAGGAGGGTCTGAGGCTGTCTCTACCAGCCTTTGGATCCCAAGTAGAAATTTTGCTAATTGGGTGGAGTTAAAAAAGTCTCATAAACTCTTCTCCACCTGCCTGCTCTCAACCTTAGAGCTGCCAACAGCCTGTGGGTAGCTGGATGGACTCAGGGACCCCCCATGCATATTTGTGCACATGCTGCAGTGTCAGAGCTGAAGGGGGTTCGTCTGTGGAGCAGAAGCCCCAGGTGAGGCTTTCCAAATGCCAGCTCAACCTCTGAGGCTGGATCTGCAACCCTGCCTGCCAGCTTCTCCTCTGAGCTCCCCGGTGGGTTGCTCCTGCGTCCTCCCCCCAGCCCGGGGGAGGCCTTCTCCTCCAGAGATGCCATTGTTCAGAGCAAGGGGAGGACAGAGGAAAAGGTTTGGGGTTTTTTTTTTTTGTTTCTGTTTTGTTTGGTGGTGGGGGTTTTTTTGTGTTTTTTTATTTTAAATCTCACAGGAGGTCATGAGACAATGTAGGTCAGTGACAGAGCAAGGCTGGGGACATTTTAGGTAGAGCTGCTGTTCGTGCATTGAGGTGTAACACAGCGTGCTCCACAGCCGATTTTATTTTTGGAGGGGTAAAATGGGGGAAAAGTTACACCCTCTGAATTTAATTCCTGATGTGTGTCAAGTTGGGTGTATGCTTTTTTCCCCCCTCCTTTTATTTTTTTTTTTTTTCCCCTTTTCATTTTTCTTTTTTTGGGGGGATAAATTCATACTACTTTCTGGTCTCCATCCTGTTTGATGAATTCATGGTGCCATCTACTGACTAGAGATGGAATTAGCACTGAGTTCTAGTCGGTGATAGCGTTCTGCACTATTTCAAAATAAAATTTAATCATACGATTAAACAACAGCATTAAAAGTGGAAAGCACCAAATACCTGGGATTTTTTTTTTTGTTCACCAGAAGAGCTCAGCACCTCTAAATCACCCTGACTACTTTGGGATATGTGCCTGGCTCTGCAGGAGGCTGAATAAGAACAGTGCTTTCGAAACCTTGCCCCAAATGTACAGCAGAGCCCCAAGGATTTCTCCTTCCCCCCTGTGCTCAGGACATTTGTCTGCCTCTGCTCTGCTCCTCATAATGAGAAACGGTTTTCAAAAACATTTCGAGCTTTTTGGAAAACTGGAAGATTATGGGGGTTTATTCCTTCTTTAAAAAAAATAGCAGTAACCAAACCCAACAGATCAAAATGTTATGTTTTGAGTTTGTGAAGCAGACAAATTCTTTCCCCTTTTAGCTGGAATCAGCAATGTTACACAATCTGATCACATGGCCAAATCTGCAATTTAAAAAAAAAGAAACAATCAAACCGCCAGTGAGAGGGGAAAAAAACCCCGATCTCAGCTGTCTTTGCAGATGATACTTCTGAATTTCAGATTTCAAAAAGCCCCAAACATTTTGATTAGAAAAGAAATAAATAAATTGGTAAATAATTTGCTGGTTCTACTGAGGGTACGTGAATGGGAATGAGCTTTGCTCCTGCAGATCTCTCCTCCAGCTTTAACTACTGTCTCATGCTATTACTGTCTCTTTGCTGACTGCTCCTTCTCTCCCGAACTATCTATTTCTCCTGAAGCCTCCTGCTCTTCAGGAGTCTGTTTCCCATCCCCAGGCAGATGCACAGCATCACCAACCTAAGAACCTGGCAGTCGGCCTGGAAAACAGGGTATGGGGCTAGCGTTAGAGATCCAGGACATCTTCATCCCCAGGTGGCTCTTGCCTTTTGAAGGACTCTCTATGAGGAGCAAGCAACAGCAAACGTGTGGGGAAAAATATAAGCGAGTAGAAACATCTTTAAAAAATATATGAATACTTCACAGAATGCAAAACAGCTGGGAGGCTTAACCAAGATACATTGTCTTTGCTTCTGAAATATCCGGTTCTTTTTCCTTTAGAAGAAAATGCGGAATGTATCCTAAATGGCAAACAATTTCCGCATACGCCTTTAAAGCACGGCCCCTTTTTTGTCCTTTTTCTGTAAGCACAGTGATTGCCCATAATAGCCTGCCAGTGTTCCTGAGGTTAATAGATAAAATAGATAAAAGATAATAGTGTTCCATGTAGTGGTGCTTTAGGGAATACTGTGAATATTGAGGTAATTGGGAAGTCTGTAAGCGGGGGGGTCACTGGAGAGGAGTCGAGGTAAGATTAGAAAAGCTGAGCTGCAGATCTCGGGAATACTTGATAAAGGTCAGAACTAGAGGCCACTGGATCACTTTCTCTTGAAATAGTGAGTCAAATAAAGAAGAGGGCAGAACTAGAGCAGTACCTATTATTTCCGACATCTAATTATTGTATAGATATTGTTATTTTAATAAGATTAGCCAGCAGTAATGGCAAAGCGGTAGACCCTTCCCTTCTTCGAATATCAGAGAGATTAGTCTGCCCACCAGCAGAGCAGTGGCATGCTTAGAGAGGGCCATACATTAGTTAAGCACGACAGATCATGGGCTGGTTAAGAAACAACTTTGATGGTTTCCACCTCTCCTTGAACAGTCAGGTTCAGCTTTGCACAAGCTGTTAATGGCAGGTGGTGGGGAGCCTGCTACAAGTTAAGAACTGGCTCAAATGATGCTGTAAATGGACAGCCGGCATTTATATGAAGGAGGTTTGGAATTTGGAGGGTCGTTATTTTTAATCCAGGTCAGACCTGTTAAATTAAAGTCATTCAGTAAAAACAATGCAAATGGGATTTTTTTTGGTTTATAATGTGCCTTTTTAATCCCACCCTAGGGATAAACACAAGGAATATTTTTGCTTTCTACCAAATGTAAGAGGGACGGGTCAGAATTACCCACTACTGCTCATTTAGAAAGGCTAATGCCCTAGTTCAGCCTGTGCTCCCCTTTGCAGTCTAAGCTGATTTTAGCAAACATTTTGTTCAAGTCATAAGCAATTTGGTAAGCAGGTTGTAAACAACTGTTGCATGATACTTCAGGGAAGTCAGATTCACATGTGGAGTAGTGGGCAATGCTCTGAATGTATTCATCGGAGCCCAAACTTGTGCAGCAGGCTTGCAAACCAGCTCGAGGCAGGGATTGCTGTTCCTTGGTTTGTGTAGGGCTCAGCAAAACAGAACTGCAATCTCTGTTGTTTAATAGTAATAGTTTGTGTTTGGTAACTACTGGACACCGCAGCCATGGACCAGGACTGCACTGAGGGTGGGACTCCAGGCTGAGGTTGGAGGGAAGAATGGTTTCCGTCTCCAGGAGTTTGTAGCACAACGTGACAGCAGATGAATAGGTATATAAGAAAACAAATAAATTATGAGATGTTATTAGGTAATATGATAGTCAGTCTTGTAACACAATTTGTTTTATGGTTGTCATGCTCTTTTGGTAGGATTTGTGACAAAGTAAAGCTTCTTATGAGGAGTCTAGAGGAGGAAAATGAAGCCATGTGGTGTGTGTCTATGAGGAATTCCTGTTAGAGAAGGAGAAAGCATGAAGATGCCGTTTTGAAAAAGTAATTGGAGCATAACGGAAGCTGGATCCATAAAGTAAGTAGAAATTAAGGAGGCTATGGTGGAAATAAATTAGGATACACATTAGAAGTAAAGAAAAGCAGGTTACATTTGGTGTGAGAGAAAATGTTGACCTGATGAAAGTAAGAGACCAGGACAGTTTTGGGGGTTTTGTGGTTTTGTTTTTTTCATTCTTCCCAATGACAGTAGTGGCTACAAGAAGGAGACTAACCAGCAAACCAATTATTCTAGCATCTACCCTCGCTTGGCATGGTAGATATGTTTAATTTGAGCAAGGATCCTGTGAAAGGGAGATGAATTCAGTATGTGGAATTATGGAGAGATGACTTCAAGCCCTTCAGTCACAGCAGCACCTCTGCGTGATCTTTGGAAAATAGACCTTCTCTGCCTCATGCGTGTGCTAGAACAAATCCACAAAAAATATAGGGCACCCCAATGGTTGGTGAAAGCTACTGCAGTGCAGAAGAACTGGATATTGCGTGTCTAGCAGTTTTCTTAGGGCATTAGACTGAGGTTTTGGGTCAAGAACTGGACCTCTTCCAAACCCACGTTGCTGCAGTGTGCTTCCTTTCATTTATAGGTCTCCATTAAGATGGCTCTTTCAGTTCCCTGCTCTTTCATAGCCATGCTGAAGTCTGAACTCCAGCAGTAGCCTGTAAGGTCAGGAAATGCTTGTGCATGTCCTACAAATGTTTTGCAAACATTTGTAACTGCTGCAGTGCCAATTTATTGGTTGACTTCTGAACTTGATTGCTGTTAGTACTCTGCAAGACTCCAGCCTCGCAAGAGCAGCTGAGCGGAAGCGAGGCAGTGAAACACAAACTCAGACAGGCTTGTTATGTTATATGCACCTTCAAACTGCTCTTCACCTCTCATGGACCTGAAGTTTACAAGGCAAAAGAATAGTTAAAAGAGTTGGAACAAGTCACAGGGGGGTGAGAAAACAAAGAGGCTCATTAAACTTTATGCCTTCATCTCACCTATAAACAGCATAGTGCAGTTTTTGTTAATGCTTTGAATTTTAATTACACGCTGCCTTAACTAGTACACATCTAATCTTACATTCTTCCACCTGGTATTAGAGAATGAATCTCAAGTTTAATTTAAAAGCTGCACAAGATTGTGAGGAATGCTGGGGTACATGTTTGTGCGTAGGCTACAAGTTTGCTCACCATTTTGAAGAGAGGGAAGATATTTTCATTCTGAAGTGCTCAACAGGGACTTGATTTTATTATCCACAAAGCAATTAATAACATATTAGTATATATGACTGCATTCAGTGTTTGCTGACAAGTCCTCGTGCTTCTCTGTAGGACATTTTCTTCTGAATCTGACATCTTTCTTAACCACCAAAGAGTATAAATATTGGTCTTAGTGCTTGAATGAGTCGCATCTCAAACAAGTGAATCACATTTTTAAAGCACCATGCTATATTGTGGAATTACTGAATTTCTGTACAGATCAATGCTGTGAAAAATCTTCATGTTGCCTTGAATAGGGCCATATCCATTTTTTCTGTCCAAGTAGACAGTATTCCAGGGGGTATCGCAGTGTGTTTCAGAGTAAGTTCTCTTTTTAAAAGTTATTCTCATTGAAAATAATACAGCATCACAATTTAAAGCTTGATTGAAAAAAATTTTAATGGAAAGTTTTCCCAGAAAATGCCAATTTTACTGAGAGACGCTTCTGCTTTGAAATTCTCCTTAATTCTCTGGTGTAGTCTGCAGCCCATTTTGTTGACAGCAGGCTATTTTGGGAGTCAAAGTAACTGCACACAGGCCTAGCACAAGCAGGGACCGTGCACATCATCCTTATTCTTGTGCCTCTTTAGTCTAGCAACTCCCTCCATCACAAGGTGGTTTTCTCACTGCATCTGGTTTCAGACAGGAGCCGTGGTATCAGCAGAGCAGCAGAGGTGCTGGGACGCTATGGAACCACACGGCTCAGTACGTGCCAGAGACGCACGCCGATGCAGAGCTCAGAAGCTTTCACACAGCTGAGGTGATTGCTGCTCCACTGGTATCATCTGACCTTCTCAGCAGCTGACCATCAAATCTAAGATGTTTTTCTCCTAACAGTTCTACATAACCAAACATTTGGAAGGAAGATGTCCAGGAAACCTGTAGTTGCTTCAGAGAACCTTCCCCTAGGTCAGGCCTAAAACCCTTTATGATGAATACTGGCTACTTTTAGCAGTGATTAAATGGAAACTGATGAACGATTCAGGCTTGAATTTGCCACAAACAGGTAGGAAAGTAGTTTTTGGTTATTTTTTCCAGGGTAGATAAATGACAATGGTCAAACCCAGGAACTGAATGAATGATGAAAATCACTTTAACTTTTTTAATATAAGGATACATATGGGATATATTTGTGCTCATATACACACATATCTGTAAGTAAAAATAGTGTATGTTAGTAGGAATTGGAGTACTTATGAAAATCTGTGACGACTCTGCAGATGCTTTATCTTGGAGTAAGTTAGCGTCTCAGTGTCACTTTTGTGGGTGACTCCAAAGGGCATTTAAGAAATTATATGGAAGAAAAATGGATTGAAAAAAGAGCAAAGTGCTGAATGTCAGTTTACTTAATCTGGAGCTGAATGGAAAAGCCATTAGGGAAAATACGCTGCACAGGTTTGGCAGCCTGTGCCATGAGAAACATTTCCCATAGCACGTGCAGGCAGAGCAGTTAAGTGTTAATCGGAAACAACGCTGTTTGGGTTTTTTTTCCTTGAAACTAATATTAGTAGATATGTTGTTAAGAAGTGTTAATCTGATATAAGACACAATTGTTTCATTTATTAAACATTCTTCGCTACTGCTAACAGCTGGGAAACCACGAGTAAGAGGTAAAATACATCCTCCTGCGATGCATGGGGAGCCAGGGTTATAAAGTAGGTTATAAAGTAACTCCTGAGGTTATTAAAGAGTCACGGTGCATGTTCCTGGGATGGTAGAACAGTGGTGCTGGTGCGAGGCAGAGGGCAGCCGGCGAGTGCAGAGGAGAGATGTGGCTCAGAATTCGCAGCAGGAGCAGTTTGGAGCACCCTGCGGTGCCCTGGCAGCCTGTCCTTGCTGGCAGCTCTCGCTTCTGCTCTCTCAGCTGCCACCACACTTCACCTTTGCTTAAGTTTAAGCACGTGTATGAATTTATCCTACTGCCAGCAACGGGATTGCTCATCAGTATTTGCGCTGTTTCCCACAAGTAAGTCTGAATGGAAAGTGGACTGCCACAAAATGCCAGATTTATTTTCCAAACTGACACGTGCATGGATAAATTACATTTATATTATATATCTGTTTTTATCTATCTGTCTATTTTCTGTAATAAGTCAGTGCCACAGGACAGTAAAATAAATATTTACATGAAATATATAAAGAGCTTATACAAACTAGGTTATACTGGCATTGCTGATCTGTTTTATGTTGATATTTACGCTATTTGGTTTATTACAAGCAAATTGAATTATAAATACTGTGTTTCTTAAAGCAAAGTCTATTTAATAGCAAGTATGAGGTAATTTTTCTGGCATGATACTTCGTGGAAAGCTTGTTTTTAATCAAACTAGCAGTTTTTGGAGCACAGTTCTGATCAAAATTTCTGTATTTCAAAGTGATATGGAAATCTGGTGGCATATTGGAGTCTGATGTACCTGTAAATAAATCAGATCTCTGGGGCAAGAGGGACTTTCAGGAATCACCCTGGGTCAGGTAATTCCGTTGTGGCATATCTTTCATAAAAGGAAAGAGGAATCTCAGTAACTTAATAAGCTTGCAAGTCATCAGATTTTCCTCACGCAGTCATGTCCTGTAAGTGCAATAGAGTGTATTAATAGTACTCTGATGTAACATTTTCCAAGTGTTTTGTAGTAATACTGGTTGGGCCATGTACTTCTAACAAGCGTTAACATTCCTTGGGGAAGACTCAGGTTTTGAAGTGCCTTATACTACCATAAAATGTGGAATAATCAAATCTGTGAAGGACAGGCCCCTGTGAACCCGGCAGGAATATATGACACTTGTGTATTGTGTAACAGGCATTTCCTCTACTTCTGTGACCAACTGTAGAAAATCATTTCGAAGTATATGCATTGTAGTTATGAAGCCGAACATAACTTTACATAAAATTCAAGTTTCCTACTTCGTCAACACATGACTGTGGTGGGTTCTTGAAATGGAAAACACCTGGAATTGCTGCTGTCACCCCAAAATCTTTGCCCAGTATCACTTCCTCCCTTTATGCTTATTTTCAGTAGCACCTGGCTACCCATTCGGTTTTTGTACAGTCAGGGAATGCTCTTTGCCCGAGCAAGAAGAGTGGAGAAGGTGGCGATGAGATGCTACGCAGGTATGATTCTTATGGGTTACTCTTGCAGTGAGGACATCCTAGAGCAGGAACCTGACAAGTGGCTGGGACTGAAGAAGGGTTATGTCTAGATAACATTTGATTAACCTGCACACTCTTATTTGAGAAAAAAACAAATCCATAGTCAAAAGATGCAGTACACTCTCATACAGTTTTAGTTAAAAGAAATTCCAGTTGGAGGTAACGTCGTCCCATTAAGTGGACCATAGCGGAAAGGTTCTTTCTTCTTTAAGAACTGTTGCTATTTCACAATAGCTATATCTTTAATCGATGACAGAACAACCTGCCTGTCAGTATAGCTAATAGCCAGTGCCACTGCAAATGCTCAGTAGCCTAAAAACGTGTTTATATTTCATCCCCAGACTCAGTCTGAAGCGTCACCCTGCCTAGATATGTACCTGAAGTTCGACACAGCCCCTTGAGGCAGGGATGCTCGATAAGTCCATACCCACCGACATCTTCCCTGCTTTGTTGGCATTTAAGGATGCTTCTGGGCAAGGCTGCTTGTGAAAGTAGGTATCTGCAGGTTCGCATCTCCAGTGATTGTACATGGTGGCAGCCTGTTGTCGCCTGTCCTGCTGTAGTTCCTGAGCTCTGCAACGGCAGGTCATCTCGGCCCGTCTTACAGGGAGACATGGCTCACAGTCCTTGAGCTGCAAACCCTTTGAAGTCAGGGCCTGAAATATTTTGTTCTGTAAGGAGTTTCACACATACGCTTATATCCTGTATATGATCTTTTACAAGAATGACTTATGTTTTACAGATTATATGGACTTCCTAGTATATTTTAATATGGAAAAAATAATTGATACAACTATATACAAGTAATGAAATCTGATTTCAGTTAATTCATGTAATAGATTAACATCTGGTTCTGACTTTCCAGATCTTGGCTTCTAGACTTCCAGAAAATAATGGGAAAGCCAGTAGAAAGCCTCTACATAGTGCATAGTATTAATTCTTCATGTCTGTTTCATTTTACCTTATTTAAACTTGAAAGATATTCTATCTTACCTGCATGAGTTCAGATATCTTCCCTCATCACTCATGAATGGGAATCACATCACTACATCCTCATATATTATAACTCAAAGGAGAGCACTGAGGGAAAACAGCCAGAGAAATTCAGCCCAAACCATCTCATGAGTTGTATAAAACAGTTCTTGTACTTTCCACTGGTCTGACCTTTTCCACTACTTGTTGTCTGAGGCACTTTAATCGGTGGATTTAGAATTTATTGTGTAATACAGCTCTTCTTTTTCAGACAGCAAAAGCCATGTTAACCCTCTCTTGTAGAGTGGAGAATTTGGCCAATCTAGGAAACCCCAAGTTTGTCCTTTCAGTCCTAATATCTCACACTGTGGATGCTTTGCAGTTGATTTTGATGGGATCAGACATAGACATTGAATCAGCTCCATTCATTTGATTGATTACTGATTTATTGATAATTAGAAGATACTAGTTGAAATACTGAAATGCTAATCACTGTTGCCATGTGCAGTTATTGCTGGGCAGGGAGGATAATTGTTGCTCCTTACAGAGTTCGGCTTCCAATGACATGAAGAAAACCCCGCTGTCTGAAGTGGTGCCATGGTCAGGTAACCGCCGTTTCCAAGGGAAGAACATGGCTGGAGAGATGTGAACCTTCACAGGAGCTCGACAGGTGTTTGCCAAGACCCTGATTTCAGAGGTATTTATGAAAAAAAGATCTACAAAGGCATGCATGCTATCTATATGTGGCTTTCTATTTCTTAAATTCGCTTGTGTTGTGATATGTGAGATGTTGCCATTTTATTTGGCAGCTGCATTGGTACCTACTGGATAACAGTGTGTCAGGGCGCTGTGAGGGCTGGGGGCTCCCCCAGGGGATGGCAGGGCAGGACCTGGCAGCCAGGGCCCATCCCACCCCAGCCAGGGAGCATCCGGCACCTCCCTAGGGCTGAGGGCACGCTGAGAATGTGAGTCACGGTGAGAAGCACCCCATGGGGGGCAGGGGAACATGTGGTCAGGACCCTTACAGATGTCATTGAACTGAGTGGGTAAACCTCAAGAGCTAGTTTTGCTCAAGGGTGATCTAACCAGTCATTTGTAATCATCTGTGGTAGGTAACTGCTAATACAGAGTAAGCATTTTTACTTTTTTTATGCATTTGAGAGCATTTTGAAATTAAACCTCCTTGCTTCTATGATTTCTTTTTATTTTGCATGGAATGATTATGTGCTGTTATCCTGAATATGCGAATGTCACATACAAGATACCTCATGCACTTGTAAATTCAGCAGGCATTTTCTTGGCACCTTAATATTCCATTGATGCAGCTGGTACTTTACACTCCATTTAAAAAAAAACCCCAATATCTTGCCAAATTGCATGAAGTCTAATCTGGCCTTCACCTCTCTACAGCTAAAAGTTGTGGTTTAACCACCCTTTCCCTGTCCAGAAGTAGAAATGAACATAGAAGAGTAAATGCCCAGGGTGCTCAAAGCTCTCAGATTTAAATCTCTCAAGATCAAAGAGCTAATCATAATGAAATAATTCCTTTTTAATGAGCAGTAGCTCTTCATTCTGCCCATGGTTCAAGAAAATAATCACATTCAGAAAGTTTGAGTACTTAAGACCCAATCTCTATCTCAGGTATACAGGTGACAGCAAGGGTACTGGCAGGTCATTGCCATGGTTGTGGTCTGGTGTCACTGCGTGAGAGGTGGCACAGCTGCACTGTCCCCCCCAGAGAGCCCACACCCACACTGCCAGAGACTTCTGCTGTCCCCCACCCTGTGTTCAGGCTTTTGTCAAGTGGGGTGTATTCATGGGGTAATGTATTTTAAAGAAGTTTTCAATGAGAGCTGTGTTTGTGGCCATTAGGACCAGAAGGGTAAAAGTAGCCTTGAAAGTAGGGCAGAAGCTCTGCAAGAGCAGCAGTTGGTGATGGCAGACAGGCAGAAGAATGAGAGGAAGGGGGAATGTCATAAAAGGAAGCAGGGCAATGCAGGAAGACAAAGCTTTATTTCACATAATCTGGGTTGCTGGCCTCCTGGAAAACTGCTTCTCTAGTTTGCTGCCCACCATGCTGTGGCAGTTCTGCTCTCACCATACAGGGGTGTGTATTGCTATCCCAGACAGCTGGCGATGGAAACCCCATTGCTTTAGTTCTGCAGCTGAACCTGCAACATTTCTGTATGTTTAGATTTGATAACCGGTGGAAAGGGTGTTGAGGTAGCCCGGAGAGGGAAAGCGGAGCAGTCCTGAACACTGCAGTGAGTTCTTGTGAGACATTCATGGTCCACCTCGGTGACCATTTAAGTTCACAGAAAATCTATGCTTCACAGTTGAGCACTACACTGGGACTGCAGCCGTGACCCAAACTGGAGGTGTGTGCGCCTACGCAACGAGGCAATCCTGAGTGCCCTGTGCCACGCAGGAGGGTGCCTGCCCTGGCTCGTGCGCGTAGGCTGGGACTGCAGTTCCTTCAGCCCCTCAGTAAATCAAAGCCTATCACAACTTGATTCCAAGCACTCTTAAATAAATGAGCCTTTCAGCTGATGTCAATAGGATTTCTAGTCTCTTTCCCATTCCTCGGCATCTTTGCATCCCTAGAGAATATAATCAAGCACAGGAGACTGTAACAATCAGGGCTTGGAGATTATGTAGCATCCAGGCACAGCCTTGAGGAGTCGTGTTTGCTGACATTAAGTTGACTACAGCTTTACGGTCATTTTACACATGACAGCATGTCAGCTGTGTAAACCGCACTGGAGCAGGAGATTGCCCATGACTAGCTGCTGTGAAATTGAAATGATTTGTCCGTGTCTACGTGGACTGAAAATCATGGCTATTGTTTGCTAGTCATTGCAATTTCTCAAGCTTCTTTTCTAATTCAGTGTAATTTTGTAGCAGAGATGAGGCATTAAGGGGGTTCATGACGCAGGTGTGTGCCAGACCCCCACTTCACCAGTGCCTCCCATCAGATTTAATGGGCTTCACCTTGAAAGCATGAGATCATATTGTATTTTCCTAACTTCAGTAGAATTTATTCCAAGGGAAATCTTTGCCACTGTAGAGGGAAGTATTACTCAAGGTCACTTAGGGTAACGTCTAACTGACGTGATTTCTGTGAACAACCTGTGGATTAAGGTACCATTTAGTGTAACTGGTGTAGAGTTTGAGCTCATGGATTCCCGTGCTTTTGGTGTAACTGTATAGGTAATGATGGATGTGCTAGTCTGCACCTTGAACCAAAGCGATTTCGTAAACAACGATTACTGTTGTTCTCATTTTTCAGAATTAACAAAACTATGTGAAGTTTGTGGTGTGGTGAAATAACAGGACAATACTTCGAGTATGCCTTTTGAACATAATTCTGTACAAGTCAGGTCTATTTTGCTTTAAATTAGCATACAAAAACTGAAAACATTTTGACCTATTCTTTTGGACCAAAAGCTACAGAGTTCCCATATGTTCCGTAACCTGACCACTCTGTGTGTCACAAGGGAAACAGAAATGCTTTAAGTTTTTGTGATATTCTATATGTGACTGGAAGTACAATAAAGATTGGGATAAACAGACTTTATGCAACACCACATCCTAGTACAGAACATCTTATAAGAGAAAAGGAATAAAGACTCCCACTGAAAAGCTGCTGGTGTCAAATAATCATTTATTCTGCTATTGTTGACTTGCCCCCATCTAAATGACAGGGGCTTAGCTACCATCAGGAAACAATATTCCAACAAATGCTCGTGAAACCCTGTATAATTCTTGTCACATGAAAAGCCTGTGTGGAGCTGTGTGCTTTTGGCTTTAGAGTCTTTTTTTCTCACACACAGAGAAACAATAAATGAGGAAATATTTATGCTTATCAAGAAAGAAGGCTACTTTTTACAACCATCCTGCCCCAGCACATCAATGGATATTAAACTGCATTTCTGAAGTTTGGGTGAATTTCAGGGTTGATGTCACATATCATGCTCAAAAGCTTTTTCATCACGCTCTCCGTGTTCTTGTGGTAGCTGCCAGTGAGGTTCCGGATGGTTTCTGTTGTTTGCTCTTCTATTTTAGCAGAGAGGTTACCTTGGGAGCCCATTACCTGAAAAGCAGAAGTCCTCTGAGCAAATTAAGGTTACACATGACTATGTTTACTGAACTTTTCTTCATCATCTAGCATAAACATAACGCAAACACATCATAGTGCTTCCTAACAGTAAGGGTGTGATCTAGGTTGAACCATATGCATAAAAACAGGATTAAAGGGAACTCTTTCATATGCTCATTAGCAATGGGAATCTCCCCATGTAATGAAAGTTTCCCAGCTCACTGTGGGAGCAACGTTGTACATGTTTTGTCTTTTATATCGCTCATTTTAATTTGTTTTCTATTTTAATGACTAGTCAACTAAGTTCTATCACCAGTGTGCTTTGTTTGGCCTCACTGAGAATGAATGTGAGCGCAGCTAAGGAGCAAAACATGGGAAAGCCTTCCTGACAATGCATAATTACAGTTTCAGAGTACTTGAAATGTCTTCAGCAGTTAGTGATGTATAACCCTCAACAGGCCTCAGACAAGGTCTTTTAATGTTACATTTTCTTATCTGGCGAAATACCAGACAGCTTCTGGCACAGTTAATATCAGGACATTCGCTTAGAATTTAATTGACTCTAGACTCGCTGAACATTTTAGCAAGGTTATGTTATAAACAGATGCACACGTTCCAAATCCGTGACTTTGTTCCCTCCTCCCCCACTGCCCCAACATCCCTTGAATTCTTCCCTTATGGAAAAGTCCTTCAGATACTGGCAGAGAAATTGGTTTCCAGCTAAAGAATTCCACAGGGGAGAGCAGAAGACATTTTTGCACGCTGACAGAGTAAGAAAGGAATAAGTTACATATTCTTCTTGTTCCTGCTATGGTGGACTAGTAGCTGAAGCTAACCTGCAATGTTAGTGGGATACCTAGAGGATGACCAGAAACAAGGGAGGAGTCATTAGCTTTATTTTCCGTGTGACTCCAGCCCGACTTATTCCTTAAAAGAAGGAAAAGCAGCTGAGTTAAGATCTTTTGCACAATTCACCTTTGCAATTCTATTTATCGGTACCTGGCAATGTAGTAAGAAGTTTGTCCGTAATCCAGATGTAAACCACTTTCTGATTTGGAAGAAATACAGGACCTAGACTTAATTGTAAATATCAGGAAAAGATTATAGTTTTCTATAGTACCTGTTTTTAGCTGGCATTTTATTTTAGCTTTTAGACAAGTTGTAAGGGTCTCACGTGGGAAAGATTGTACAGCTTAGACCAGATTTATGAAGCTGATTTCTTCCACCGGGGAAAATAACTTTCTAGAGATCCCAGATGGTTGCATGTTATCCAGCTACTAAATACTTTTGAAAAATCTCAAGAAAAGTATTACAATTTTAAGAAGAGTCTCTGTAGAGTGGGAACCTGCTCTCCCAGTTCATGCTAATACTGTAACTTGAGATGATTCTTACTCTTCTGCGTTTTTTTTTTCCCCCCCCTTTTTCTGCTTCTGAATTTGAAGACCTTTTTCTTCTCCAAATGCAGACAATGCTCTGCTTAGTCTATGATTTCTGCTGACCTTGAAGGTCTGTCCCTTATTTTGCTCATACTGGTTTTATGCTAGTATAATTCCAAAGTCGCTACAATGTTACATCGCCTTGGAAGCCACAAAATTCAGAACTAGGCTGCACATCTCCAGAGTTTGGTGATCTCAGACCCTGAGCACAAACACCACGAGCACTAGCAAAATTGGTTTGAGATCTGGGCTTAAATTTTGTATATTTTGAAAAAAAGATCTTGCGTGTTGTCACTCTAGCCTCAAATTAATCGTTATTTTCTGTTGCTGCTGTTGTTCACTCTGGACCATGATGGTATGAGAAAATTTACCCCAGTTTGGATACACTTACACAAAGGAAGAGAATAGCATTAAATGAGACTGTGACAAAGAATTAAAAATACTTGTGTCTGAATATCTGAGCCAGTAAACTGAACTGGTCATCAGACTTCCTTCTGCATGAGCT
This sequence comes from Egretta garzetta, assembly GCF_000687185.1. Taxonomy (NCBI): domain Eukaryota; kingdom Metazoa; phylum Chordata; class Aves; order Pelecaniformes; family Ardeidae; genus Egretta; species Egretta garzetta. The sequence continues at coordinate 588,803 of NW_009259308.1, forward strand.
TAGCTGGGACTCCTGACTGCCTTCCAGGCACGGGTTAATAATGATGACATTTGTCTGGGTAGATAAATGTTCGACATAATAGGGTCAGGGAATGTGAAGGAGGACTGCAATGATCTTGTACAACATGCTGTCATTTGAGGAGCAATATGTGCTCTGTCCTGCTTGTGTGAAAAGTTCAGTCGACAAACAGTGGCCTTTCCCTGCAGCTTTAATTTTGTTTGCGATGAAAAAATTGAGTTCACGCCAAAGCAACATCTTTTCTCTTCTGCTATTTCAGACCTAAGCCAAGAAGTCTGGCTTGACTGAAAAGGTGAACAAATTTTAGAGGTGTTTTTACTTTATTTTAGTGTCAGTAAACATCTGAAAACGTACACATGAGACAATTCCACCTGGCCTGGCTGGGTGAGAGTGTGTCTGGGGGCTGGCAGTGTATGTTAGAGACTGTGTGTGACTGCTTGTGGTCTCTTCTGGCAAATGTTTTATGTGAAGTGTCACTGAAATGACAGGTTTGTAAAGCAGTTTTTATTTGACCTCTTTGGCGTTTGGTTTTGTTTTTTTTTTTTTTTTGTGGCTGCTTTTGCACATGTAGTTTCCTTGCCTTTGCACAAAACAAGCAGGGGAAAAAACAAGAGCAAAAATTTAAGAGGAAGGTCACCAAATAAAAAGACAATGAAAATATTAGAGAAAACTGCTAGATGCCATAGATGTATAAACTGTGCTATAATTCAGATATGAAAATATCAGCTAGACCACTTACACTATGAAAATGTAGTGAAAAACTCCAACTGTTTTGGTGATTTCAGTTCATCAAAGATGCACTCTTGCATGCAGTCAAAAAAGCCAGATAAAGTGGAACAGAAATAGAAAGATTTTAAATCTTTGCTTTTACTGAAACCTCCAGTTTCAAGACAGGAAGGACGTCTGTCTGGGGTTAAAGAAAGAGGACTCAAAGTTATGCCTTCAAAGGACAAGCATGAACTGAATACAGATTCTGGACAATTTTAGTGGTGAAAGTTCACAATACCTTCTACAAATGCATTCAAAACCAGGGAAGAAGTCAAACTATGAAGCATATAGACTTCATAGGTGTTATCTATGTGTTTAATCAGTATGATCACGTTGGTTTGCAGAAATCTCCATGTAACACTGAAGCAATTTGTTTTACCATGGAGTAGATTGACACTACAAAAGAACATATGCAGGTTTCTTACTTACATTTGTTTGCTTGTTCCTAAATTCCTTCTCCCTCTGTAACCGGTAGTGGTCTATCTCGGCTATGGCTTTTTTTTTTGCCTGC
>NW_009259308.1:590117-601548 GCF_000687185.1 Egretta garzetta
AATGGGGGAAGAAACAGGGTTTTAGTTCACGCTTGACACTGTATCCCAAAAGATGAATCTCTCTAAATCAGAGGTATTTTACATGACATAGGAAAACAGACAAAGCTTTGAGCAACGTCAACAGCAGCTTTACTTGCATGAGAACAGTTGGAAGAGCCAAAGTGATTTAGGTATGGTACTTTTTGATTGAAAGCCAGTTATGCAAGTACCCATCTTCTGAGACCAACTCCCTGTGTGAAAGCAGGGAAATCATCAAATGAAAAGCTTGTTGGTTTGCTAACAACAGAAGTCTTTTTTGCAACTACACATTTTCTCGTAACACAAATGCTTTTTTTTTTTTTTTATCACAGCTTGGCATTTTAAATAAATATCTATCTTTCCTTCATCAGCAATAGTACCAGCCAGATAACAGATTTTAGTTGTCACTGATGGGAAAAGATGTTATTCTGTAAGACTCGCTGTATTGATTGGTTGCCAGCATCCCTTCATCCCACACCAACTGGATTCTGCTTAGAGCTGGCAGATTTCCAAAGTACTGCAAGATATGTCTTAACTGCTACCAAACTGAGTTGCAACCTTCAGGCTTTGTCCTCTTCTCCTCCCGCCCTTTTCCTCCTGTCCTTTTCCCCTAGCATTTGTTACATGCAGAGGTGAGTGATTAAGAGAAAAAAGGTCAATGCTATTTTCTACCAATGCACAGAAAATATAAAGGTGATTAAAAAATCTTTTTTTTTTTTCTCTTTTTAAACAGGAGAGTCACCTGTAAAGTGGCATTTTAGGCCATAGTGGAAACTAGAGCCTTCCTCCTGAACAGGCTTGTTTACATACTTAATTTTGTTCACTGCGAATAGTTACTTTTTCTCAGGTAAAATGCTAAGGGTTTGTCAAATCAAGCCCACGTAAGTCATTGCAGGACTGGGCATAAGGTAGTTCCTGGGTCTAGCATGGATGTTATGTAAAGCATAGGAACGAGAGGTTCGATGGGAATATGATGCTTAAGTTTTTACGTGAAGTAAGTGTTGGACATGTCATAACCACCCCACGGTGATGCATCTCTGCCTGTTCTGTGTAAAGTCGGTAAAGTTGTGTGGATCTACACAGGACTCTGCTATGTGAGGAAAAAGTCACTTTCTAACTGATGGGGCTGTAAACTTCTTGCATTGAAAGTTGATAAGTTATATTTGAGACACCTGAGCTGATGCTGATTTTGGGGTGTGTGTGTCTCTTTCTGCTGTACATCTAGCATTTTAGGAGTGGGAGGGGATAAGCTTGCTCCCTTTTCTTAATGGGAAAAATGTCTTTGACAGCTGAAAAGCTATTGCTTAGTTGCTTGAATTAGGATATCACAAGAATGAGAGAATGGAGGCTAGGCAACTGAAAAAGGCATCTTGAGGTGATGTGTGAAGCATCCATTTATTTATTTACTTATTGTAACCACCTACTTAACATCACTGAGCAGTATGAATACTTTTGTAAGTGTTGGGGGTTTTTTTAAATCTTTCAATTTGAGCACAAAAGTTGAAAACTGTACCTTTTCTTGAAATCCTAAGGAATGTTCTCCAACCAGGCTAGAAAGATGAGCATTACTATTTCTGATTTATTTTCTCCAGGCTGCTACACCATTGGGTTGGTTACACCTGTGCTGGGCTTCTGAAGCCTTATCAGGTGTGGGATATAGCAATCTGCTCCCACCAAGCATGGCACAAGGAGGAAACTGAATCTTGGGAGGGAGGCTGTTGGGTTTGGTACATCTGAGATTCAACAAAAGCCTGGGTAAAATGCCTGATCCAGCAGTAAATTATTTTCCCAGTTGGTGGCTCCTTCTGAAGTCTTTATCTACAGATGGGTGAGTAGCAGCAGAGAGATGCCTGAAATGTGAATTTACTTTGAAAGTCTTGATTCCTGGGCTGTTTGATTTTGTTGGTGTGCTTACTGTGGGACCCAGGGCACGTGATCATATGAAGACTTTTTACAGGATGGAGCAATCCTGGTGAGGTACTTAGATAGCTTTACTGACTCTCAGTTCATCAACGCAGTGCTCTCTTCTGTAGTTAAATGTATTTCTTGGAGCCCTTCTGCCACTGAGGCATCGTGCTTATGTATGAAGGGGCAGAGAGGCAGTTTGAAACCTAGCATGTACTTTCCCAGAGTTTGTATTTGTTTGATAAGGTCTGATTCTCTCAGCTTCTGCCCCTTGCTCTGTGAAGCCTTGGGACTAGTGTGTGTGAACGGACAGATTTGTGTAAGAGCTTGACATGAGTCTGGGCAACAGAATTTGGAACCAGATTTCGATCTATATTTTGAAGTTCCCCTTATTCTCCTCTACAAATTTGGAGCTGATCAGCCTTTTATAGAGGTTTTCCTCTAGGAGTGGAGCCGGGGGGTGATTCTCTGGAGCTGGAATTTGGGGGGAGAGACTATGATGAAGCTCTGCCAATTTGACCAGCTGAGGAACTGGATCTCTATAGCAAATTAAATTATATCAAAATCAGTGGGATTTTAATTTCAAATTCCATCTGGGGGGCCATCTGTAGTAAATATGTTGCATATTTGGCCACCGGATAGATAAATAAATCCATTTCAAATGCACAAAATGGAAAGAGATGAACTGTAAAAAAACAGTTCATTTGCCTCTGACAATGTAGCTAGTGAACTAAAAAGTATATCTATACATACATATCAGCTCTCAACGGTGCACTGGAGTAAGCACAATACATAGGGTGTCACTGTAGGGTGGCAGCCATTTCATTTTTTTCATGATGCCTTTAGGATTGGCACAGCAGGAACCTGCTGCTTCCTATTTAATTAAGTGGAAAAGCTGTGAGTAAATTACTGCTAGTTCAACAACGTTGTGGACAGAATCGGCAACTGCCAACATATGCGATAGTGCATATGCTGCACCTGATTAAGTTAAGCAGAATCTAGAGCTTAACCTGCTGTTTCGCTAGAGACAAACCAAAATTAATTAATCAGTCTGTTATTAACCACTTCTCTGCTACCTTAGTTGTGCAATACGGGATTGCCTTTTCAAAGTCTTACTGATCTTCTGGATGGGTTTCTCTGTGGAGCACAGCCGAGCTGAAATCAAACCTTACACACTGAAGGGTGGCAAGGCATTGAAGTTCAGCCAAGATCATGCAAAAAGAGGGCAAGAAATACAGGAGGGTGGGCAAACCAACCTACCCTATGACGTTTCCTCTGGGATCATCAAAGTGAGGTACAGAAAGCTGCAAGTTTGAAGAGACTTTAGCCCCAGAGGGCCAGGTTTGCTGCTGCCACTTTGTCCCTCCTTCCCATCCTCGAAGACAGGGAGCAGCAACGCAGCTGTGCAGTGCCTGGTTTCCTTGCCCCCTGTTGTCCACGATTACAGTAGCTGACAGCCTATAAATTTCTAGGCATCATGTTAAATTGGCCAAATCTTAACCAACTTTCTGTAACAAGTCAGCTCTGTATTAGATTTCCTTACCTAACCTGGGAGGGCACTATTAGCATGGAGAAAGGTTGTATTCTTCTTCCTAGGTATTTCTGTGCTGTCAATGAAATACCTAGATCTGGTTAGATCCAAAAGAACTGGTGAGGTTTTTTAGGCTGTTGGGGGGTTTTAGAACTTGCAAGAAAAGGACAGTAGAAAGCAAAAATGATGCATACTAATTTGCTCAAACACAAACTTACCTTGCTTTCCAAAAACTGCCATGCTAAAACTGACTTTCTTTTTTCAAACATATCGTCTAGGCTTCGAGCTGAATTTCTGCATAGAAATCACGTCATATTAAGAAGTTGCCAAAAATTAATTGTATTTTCTTTAAATAGGACCATTTCAGTTGTCTTCAAGAGTGTTAAATTGTCTGCAAAATGGGATTTAGGTATGCTCCTTTTGAGAAGACTATTTTGCACTTTTATTAAAATACAATAGAAGTCGCTGATCAGTATGTATAGCTTTTTCAGTAGATAAAATATGTCCTGGATATTATCCAAGAGAGCACCATGGATATAATTCTGTTTACAATAACTTATTTTGATTAAAATTTGGTTTTAATCCGTTTTCCTGAAATCTTGCATCTGATTTTTCATTTTATTAGGCACTAGAAATTCAAGCCAAGATAAAAAAAGTCTATAGGAAAACAAGTTTTGCTAAACCCAGTGTTCATGACACATTTGTTTCCCTTGTTTTACCCAAAAGGATTTTCAGGAATTGATGTCTTGGGTCTGACAATGCCTAGTTATTTCCGAAATCCAAATTGTGCTTAAAGCAAAAATGATAGAAAAAGTAGTGCTGTGTATAAAAGGCCAAAGAATTGCAGACTGTTTTGGTTTGTGTTTAATCAATTTAATAGTTTCAGCCTTGCATGTGTGCATTTACCAACAAACTAGTAATAATTCATCGGGTATAAATGACATCAGCCAATGATACAGTAAGGGTATTGCAAGCAAAGATAAAGGGATATTGAGCAATAAGTATGGAAAAGCATGTACAGAGGAGCTTTAGCACTACATTTTTGCCTTGCCTCATGTCTATAAATATAATTTTATGTATTTGTTAATTTTTCAGTTATCCAAAGTGGATTTTGCATTACAAACAGCTGCACAAATGCCAGCAAAATCTAGGCCCAATATCTGTTTATATACAATATTATGTGTATTCACGCTACATTTTGATCTGGTTGTGTGCGTATCAACTGTAAACATTGAAGGGTTTGCCTAAGGGTAGTTTTGCTAATCACTTTTCCTTGAAAATGGCTTTTCCTGGTTGTGTCCCATGAGCCATCTCCCTTTCGTTCTTCTTGCATTGTAATGTAAATAGAATAGTCGGACTCGTTGGTATAGTGGTGGTGTGCAATGGCTGTTTACGGTGACAAAGGAGGTCATACGTACAGTTTAGCAGGGACAGGACTGCATTAGCACTCGCTGGATGGGTTCGTTGCTTTCCCTTGCAGCCCAGATCCGCAGAGTGCCAGGCCCCGAGCAGCAGCTGCTGATCTGAACTGGTACCAGGTGGATCTGGACTGGTGTTTCCTGGGGTGAAGCAGCATGTCCTCGCCTTGTTTCTCCAAATTGTGTGTGCACAGGTTAACTGATTGCACTGGATATATTGGCTGTGTTTTGTGTATTTCCTTATATCTTCATTCTTATGCTTGGAAACAAACTAGGCAATCCTTTATGCTGATTCAACTGCAGAATCACACCGGGGAAGAGACTATTTGAGTTATTCTGATTTTCCATAACAGGATCTGGCATGAAAAGAATCCCTTTCATCCTTGTCCCACAGTATTTAAATTATGCTGGTATAGTTAGGTATCTAAGGTGGTGTAGTGACGTTGCTATGAAAAATACTGAAATTAAGGACCATGTGGAAATGTTAAAATTTTTATTTTGTAGCTATATTGCAAACTTGTTGTAATGTTGGATAGAATAATGATTTTTCTAGCTATAATTATTCTGTTAGATTAGCTATAATGCTTGTTTTAGCACAAAATCCAAGGTAGAGTAGGCCTTAGAAAAACCTGAACCAGAAACGTCGAGGCCTGACCTTGCTCATGTGATCCATGGGCTCTAAAATTCACAAGAGCTTTGCTGTTCACACCCTAGTAGAAACTGTTGGCAGTATTTAACATGAACAAAAAGATCCACATGCTACGTCAGCAGCTATTTGAACTTTTTGCCCTTGATCTGCTATACCTGGGAATAAAATTTAGAAATGCTGGAGGTTTTTCATGGGATTGCATGGAGCTGCTGAGGCTGGAAGGGGCCTCTGAGGTCTGCTCCAACCCCCTGCTCAGAGCAGACTCAGCAAGGACCATATCCAGTGGGTTTTGAATGTCTTGGGATAGAGTCTCCACAGCTTCTCTGGGCAGCCTGTTCCTGAGTTTGACCTCCCTCACAGTTATAGAGTTGTTTTCTTATGTTTAAATTTATGCTATTGTCTCTTGCCTTTTCAGTGGATACCACTGGAAAGGGTCTGGCTCTGTCATCTTTACCCCCCTCCCATCCTTTTTTTTTTTTTTTTTTCCCCAGATTTTTATGTATGAGAAATTTTTATTTTCCTTCATAATTTTTTAAAAAGACAAAATAAATTTGGCTTTAAAAGTAATAGGGAAGAAAGTCATACTGATGAAATATTTTCACTCTAAATATTTTTACTGATAGCTGTTTTTCTGTGGCTGCTGAATAACTCCTACCTCAACACTAATACGCTGGTAGGTGTAGGCAGTGGTTTAAGTCAAGTTTCTGACTCGGAGGTGCCTGGAAGGTACTTTATCTGTAAGAAGCCCTGTGCTTATCACAAGCACTCTGCGTGGGGCTGAGGTAATGACAAGTGAGTGTGTTTTTTGCAGAGTAGAGTAAATGTACCTGTAACCATGTCTAGATTCTCCAAGGCACTCGTCTTCAGTCATTACTTTTATGTTAGAATGATACTTCTCAGTTTTTGAGTTTCTTAATTTATGAAACCTCTTTTTAAATGGCTGTTTTAGAAAAAGCCAATCTGACTTTTCTGGTTTTAAAAACGAAAGCAAACCAAATGAAAACAGAAAAATCAAAACTAAAAGTAAAGGGTGATCAACATCAAGCTATCACAGCTGGAGGCCTGATTCTGCAGCCTGTGTTCAGACCAAACCCCCGCTCCCTCCATTGGGGGCTGTGCCTTTCCAGGTCATACGCTCGCTTTCTTGCTTCTTGCTCTGCGGAGCAGCGCGTTTCCTCTGCCCTGCGTGAGAAGGGAAGAACCATCCCACTGAGAGCACCTCGTTTGGCTATATAACGGTTGAATTACTTAATTATTCCTTGCTTTCAGACTGGGAGCAGCAACCCCAAACACCTTTTTGTGAGCCTTCTCTTTCATGAAGATGGGAGATATTAATTTTTTTCTTGGGTTTTTGTTGTTGTTTTTTTCTCTTTTGTTGCTTCTGCAAGGCACAGGCAGTGGCTGGATGCTCAGGGGAGGGGTATTGCCTTCCTACTTATTTTTTGTGTGCCGTTGTACAAATTAATGTCACACTAATAATTAAGGAACACACAGCAATGCTGATTTCTGTGTAGAAGGGATACAGGAACTACACACCATTTTTTGTTTAGTTTCTATTTATCCAAGGAAAACAGAATATATTCCTTCATCACATTCTTGCAGCACATGACATCACCTTCATGCATTTTAGTTGAGTCCTGCAGGACGAGGTTGTTTCCTGCTGCTGATTTCTAAATCAAGATAACTCCATGAAACAGTATTAATGTTTCACTGCTAGTGCAGGTCAGTGACTCATGTAGTTGATACCTACACTCAGGAGAATAAGGTCATTGTATTTTGCATTAAATCACTGGGAGAGTTGAATGCAGAAAATGAGGGAAATAGATAATGGAAAGACTGCCAGGAGAACTATTTCTTTGACTGGAGTTATTCTGGCAGATAGCCTCATTTTTATATTTGTCATTATTACTTTTTTGCTTATATTTAACTAGAATAAAAATATATGAATTTATCGTTATTGGATATCTACGCATGCTTTGCTCTGGGCATTTAGGCATTCAGCAAAAAGACATTTATTTTAAATTGGACACTTAATCACTTGCTGATTGCTTGTACCAGGTAATAAGACTTACAGGAATGACCTATCATGGTACTGACAGTTCTTGTGATTGTACCATGACTTTCATTACTGTCATTGTGCTGAAGTCTCCCTTTGTTTTCATATAATTTTTTTTGAAGCCCAGCTGAGATTAGAAGGGAAGATTTCATAAATAAAGAGGAACACTGAAAAATTTTTACAAGACCTATAAAGAGAAATAGAGAGTTTGGAGTCTGGTCCTCCAGAGCTGGCAGCCAGAGGCTTCTAGTTTAAATACCAAAAGAAGGCTGTAATGAAATTATTGGCATTGAGATAAAGCAAGAATAAATCTAGATGACAGGATGAATATAACAAAGAAAACCTTGTTTAATATAAAAAGGCATGTGCGCGTGCACAAACACAAGCACACGGAATTTTAAGCAAACTCTGGATGTTCAGGTTTGGTTAAACGCCTGGCTGCAGTCAAGGCACAGCACTAATGCAAGTGAGAAGAAAGAATAGGAGCAGCACAGCTGCGATGTATACAGATGAAATAATGTTGTTTTGCTGTGAGCCACTGTAATTCTGAAGAGCTTACAGCAGAAAACTACAGTAAAGCCAGGCCAGCTACTCACTTTTTTTGGCTTCCTCCAGTTTGTCCTTGGCACGTTTTTCTGCCTGCAGAAGCTGCTGGATTCCCTGAGACTGGCTGGTCATGCTGATTGCTGAGGCTGGCTCACATCTGCAGGGACTGGAGCTCAGAGGGAGTTTTATACAGCCGCCAGGTTCTTCCTTGTGCTTTTTGTTCTGTCTGTTATTACAACAGCCTTCCAGATTGCGTCAAGCCAGCCGGCTCTGCCTGGATTGCTGCTGGGCAAAAAGGCCTGCTAGTGTAATCAGAAAAACACAGCAGCCAGGTTGAAAGGAATGTTCTCCCCTCCTCAGGGTCACTGAAAAGCTGAAGTGTCCGATTAACACATTGGGAAAAGAAAAGAGCACTCCAAATGGCTTGTAGTTTAATGGGATTTTTTTTTTTTAACCTTCTATTGCTGAAGCAGAATATTTTCAGAGGAACTGAGGGGGGAAAAAAAAAACAACCAAACCCCATGTTTCTTGGAATTTCCTTTTTATAACACTCCCTATGAATGTGAAGAATCAGACTCAGTCAATGAATAGTTTTGGTTGAACATGGTGAACTAACTGGTTGTAGACTTCCATTTGGTGTTACTTCTTAACATTATTTGTTAGAGTTTTTTCACTTTAAAAAAAAAATCTTCATTGGAAATTAATTAATTAGGGACTAAAGTTTAAAAAAAGCATGTGGTGGTTGTGGTGTGCTCTGTGTTTTAACCTGCCATGAGGGAGATGAGTGCTGTGGTGGGAAGCTGTGGGATGAGCTCTCAGATACAGAATGGGAAGGTATGACTGGTGGTCTAGGTCTTACTTTCACGTCCTACTAGTATGCACAACAGTCAAATGAACGTGTGAGCGTGGCTGTAGCTGCATGTCCCGTTCCCTACGGTAGGCAAGGGCGTCACGTGAGCTACTGCACAAATGAGCAGTGCATTCGTATTTTGAAGCCTTATAAAAAACCATGATAAATCCCACTGTCAAAGGTGCTTCAGATATTTTGCAAGAAGGGGTCATGTCGAAATACATAATTAAAATAGATTTTTTTTTTTTTTAATACCTCATAGCATGGATCAAGCTTATCAATTGCAGGTTATTCTGACAGTTGTGTCAGGACCAGAGATCACCTTTTGATGTAAATGTGTTTTTTAGGTGACAATTATATAAAAAAATATATATTTATACAGAAATCATATATGTATATATTATCAAAAAAAAGGTATGTATAAAAATTACTTGGTGCTCGCTGCTAATGGCCCTTGCTGTAGGGCCCTTCCTTTTCTGATGTTTCCTAGGGCAGCTGTGCTTGCTCAATGCAAGGCCATTACTTGGTCCTTATGAGGAAATGTGTACTGTTGTTATGAAGTCACATAACCCTGCTCCCAAATAGCTGCAGGTTTGTGGGAAAATGGAGGGAGAAGCCTCTTGCCTATTACTGTCTTCAGCTTTGCTCTGAATGACAGCAGCACTGAGATTTTGGAAAGAAAACTGGTTTGTTTTCTGGTTTGTGATATCGTGGAGTCAAATTCCACCCAGGCTCCCTCTCGGGGAAATGCCTATTTCTTATGGTGAAACTAGTCACCAAGTTTCTTCCTTTATCCAGAAACGGTGCAAGATGCCTCCTCACCTCCAGCACTGAAATTAGAGATCTGCGCTAGCTGCAAGAGAGCAGACATGTTACTATTTTTAGAAGATTTTAATGTATAGCTTTGAAGTTTATTTTATTCAGACATATAAGAGGAAGTGATGATCAATTGTGCAGAAAATGTGGGAACTGTAGGGTTAGAAGCCTGTTGTGCCACTGGGGCTCAGCTCCAAATGATCTGACTGGCAAAGAAAAGCAGAAGTGGAAAATGAAAGTAAAAAATGAAGAGATTTGGTTTACTTGGGGCAGGAACCTTGGGCTCAGAACTTTAAAGCAGTAGTTACTTAAAAATTAAATAGGAAGTGGAAATGTCAGGCTTGTCTTGGACATCAAAAGTATATTCCAGGCAAAGGGTCTTGTCAAGAAAATCTCACTGCTACAAGAAGTGTTACAAAACTGCTAGCAAAGGAAACTGTTTCAGAGTTTCTGGACTTGGCTGAAAGCATCACGGGTCAGACCCTTTGATTTTTCAGAGCAGTTCTCAATGCTGTAATTATGTTACATGGGCCTCAGTAATGATCTGAATTTTGATATTTACAATCTGTTAATTTTAATATTTCACAGTAAAACAGTTCTATATAATGAATTTTTATGGGAAAAAATCCACCCTTGAACAGATTACAAAGTTCTTCCGTTGTTAAAAAATTCATATGTTTCTTAAGCAGATCTCACAGTTCACATATTTCATTTTTTTTTTCCTGAATCAAAAAAATCTCGGGTTATAATTTTCCCTGTAGTTAGTTCATGTACAGTGTGGTGGCATGCCATGCTGGCACTCCTGATGGCATCAGGCAGGTACTAGTATGCCTCTGCAGGGGAGAAGATGATCATGTATTTTGGCTGGTGCTTATAGTCAATTTTGTTCGACTCCACACCAAGTCCTGCCACTTAGAACTATTTTCAAAGCTTGTCTGATGATGACAGTGATGATCTCAGACTATGTTGACATGGCACCTCAGTGTATCTCACTTCATGGATAATTCATTAAAATAAAGTAGGTTAAGCCACCAACTGACCAAACAGGCTCCTACTTCATCACACAAGCTAATAAGAAAATTCTCTGTGTCGTAGTTGCTGGTTTTCTTTCCAAGTCAGCTCCAGACTCATTAGAGAAGAGAAGGCGATGTGGTGACTGGTGATGGGGGCAGGGAGGGAAGAGAGAAGGTGTTACCAGAGGGAGAGAGGGAAGAGAAACATTTGGTGGGAGTTTGTTTTGTTTTGTTTTTAAAAACTCCTCCCTGTTCTTCTCAACACTTCATCCAGCTGTCTTGGTCGCCAGAATTTCCTGAGCCTTTTCTGGTTATCCCCACTGACAAGAAAGGGAAAAATGGGATCAGTTCTAGCATTCTTGCTCCCCCAAAGCAAAGCCGTGGGGCAAGGTAATGAAGAGTCCTACATGGGATGAGAGATCCTGCTGATCTCCCCCTGCTCATCCACAACTTAATCAGCAGAAACACTCTAAATCAGGTGTTTCTAGTTTATCATAGAATTATAGAATGTTTTGGGTTGGAAGGGACCCCTAGAGGTCATCTAGTCCAACCCCCCTGCAGTGAGCAGGGACACCGCTAACTAGATCAGGTTGCTCAGAGCCCCGTCCAACCTGGCCTTGAATGTTTCC
>NW_009259308.1:601773-626625 GCF_000687185.1 Egretta garzetta
AGCGTGGTAGAGGGGTAGAATCACCTCCCTCGACCTGCTGGCTACGCTTTTCCTGATGCAGCCCAGAGTACGGTTGGCCTTTTGGGCTGCCAGCGTGCATTGCCGGCTCATGTCCAGCTTTTCGTCCACCAGTACCCCCAAGTCCCTCTCGGCAGGGCTGCTCTCAATCCTTTCTTCCCCCAGACTGTATTGATACTGGGAGTTTAGACAGAGGCTGTACAGCTGCTGTCTTCTCTCTGCAGTGGGAAGGTCATGGCGAGTGGGTAAGTGTACCCCAGGTAGTTCAGATTATTTTATTTGGGAAAAAATCTGCTTGCTGTTACTCAGATTGAGCCTCACCTAGCATGAATATAACTTCTCAGTCTATCTACCACTGAGCAGTAAAGGCAGTGCTGCCTTTAGGCATCCTTTTATTGTGGTTTAAGTGTGCATGTAGGAGGGCAGCAGGCAGAATTTCCGCTGAAATGTCTTTAAGTTGAAGGTCTCTCCTATGCATTGTCTCTGTGGCTGTATTTCCCAGAGCACACACATTTTTTTTCTTTTTAATCACTTCTTTTATTATAAAAAAATATTCTTTCCGAATGAGCTGCTATGACTACTAAGTAGTACGCTTTGTTCAGGCTACAGCTTCAAAGCAGCGACATTGATTCAATGATAAAGTGTTAAAATCAGCAGCACGTCAGGCAGGGCAGCTGGCGCGGATGCTTTTGTGTGTCAGTGTGTGCCTTTTGTTTTGTTGCTCTAGAAAAGCCTAAGTAAGGAAAAGCAGGGTGCACACCTGCATAGCTTCCTACATCATGATGCGGACTGCTTTTCTGATGAAAACGGAGCACCTTGAAATGGAGTAAGATCTATCACGTTGAGAAAGAGTAGTGGGTTCTTTTCAGCGTCCATGTCAAAAGGTCTTTCTGCGTAAATTAAGATGTATGTAGTGAAAACTGTCACGTGTTTCTCAAAATCGTGGCCTTTTCTCTCTGAATTCAACAACCATGTTTGCTTATATTAAAAGAAAAATAGTTATCAACTTTGTACTGAAGTTGTAATTATGTCTGTAAGCTAGGATTCTCGCTACAGCAAGTTTTCTGATGGTGACGTTCTCGCTCTGTTGACATCAGCACAGTTGACCTCAGCAGCCTAAATTTCACTCAGAGGCCTGAAAAATATGGGAACAAATAGGTAAACAAAGATGAATAAATATTAAAATATTGCCAGAGGTGGGTTGCTGCCACACTGTCTGGGTGAGATTGTTGACTGCTGGCCAAGTCTATCAGCACAGCCCCAGCTTCAGCTGGCATAGAAGTCTGCCTACCCTATATTGAACACCTACCTGTAAGCCAACTGATATTTTTTCCTAAATTTGGCCCATGTCTAAATATGAGTAATTATGTTTACAACTATATTTGGTTTAGTATGCAGAGAAAGCCAGCGTGAGTTGTGTATTTATTTTTTTTTCTAAAAATCTCTACAACTCCCAGGAGAAAAATTAAGGAAAAAAAAGAAAGTATCCTTTTTCTTCATTACCTATGTGATAATTCAGGTAGTAAATAATAATAATAATAATAATAAAAAAAAGCACCATAGTTTCTAAAACATCCAGGTTAATTTATAACTTGACCATCAGTATGGTTGTGATTATTTCCTGTTCTCAGTATATGGTGTTTTGACTCCAGCCAGCAAGTAAGCCCCCGCCCAGCAGATTGCTCACTCCCCCACAGTGGCATGGGGGAGAGAATCAAAAGAACGAAAGGAAGAAAACTTGTGGGTCAAGATAAAAACAGTTTAGAAAGTGAGGGGAAGGGGTGGGGGAGGCGAAGTCATGTAAAGGCAGTTTCTCATCACCTCCCACAAATAGACCGATGTCTGGTCAGCCTCCAAATAGTGGCTATTTTGGAAAGACCAGTTTTATTGCTGAGCCTGGCATTACGTGGCGTGCAGCATCCCTTGGGTCAGTCTGGGTTGCTGTCCTGGCTGTGTCCCCTCCCAGCCTCCAGAGTGAGGAACAGAGAAAGCCTTAACACCCTGCAAGCACTGTTCAGCAACACCTAAAACACTGGTGTGCTATCAACACAATTTTAGTCACGTGCCCACAACATGTGGGCTGCGATGAGGCAATTAACTCTATCCCAGCCAGAGCCAGCATGCAATGTTTCATTTCAAGTAATGTTTCCTCTCTCAACTTTCCCAGTGCAGCTATTTGCTAGCTTCTTTCCCACCCTTCTGCACAAAGAGCATGCCTCTTCCCTCATTACATCCTCTCTATGCTTTTTAGCATTGCTGCCTTCCCCAAAAGAAGCTTGCAGCCTTGCCAGCACATGTGTGCAGGCAGGCGGGGAGAGGAAGTGGGGCATCATGTAAGTATATTTTGAACTATGTAGGCTGACCAGCAACTTGCATCCATGTCACAGCTCAACATTCACATGAAGAAAACCAAGTGCAAAGAAATTTTCTCTGCTGCCTCAAATTAGATTTACCAAGACCAACAAAGATACCACAAAGAAAATAGTATGACTTTGCAGCCTAGAGGAGCTGAACCTCTACTAGTCCTCTGTACTGTGCTTATGTGCTGCTGCTTTGTATATAGCTCAAGGTCATTTCACCCATTTGCTGACCTTTGAAAAAATCTTAATTTTCTATTCAGTCATTTCATTGTATTTCATTCCAGCTCTGAGTAACACCAGTTTAAACTGAAAGTTAATAAAAGGAGTAAGAATAATTTCCTTTCTTCTAGTGAAAATGTTAATACTACAACAGGAAGAAGGAAAGGTTTTGTTTGTTCATTTGTTTGTTTTTTAGTCCTCATAAAGTGATTATTTGGAAAGGTATGACAGAAAACCCGGGGTGGAAAAATGACAAATACTGGCCACCTGTCTTTAAGACCAGAGTAGACATTGCCTTAGCTAAGCCAGTCCCTGCAAAATTTCCTGACATTATTCCTGATACAGTTATGAAGGTGATGGGAGTGGTTTTCTCCTTATTTTGTAAGACCTGCTTTTGAATTAGTATTCCTAAAACAAGAAATGTATACATGTACTTATGCTAGTACATGGGTATGTACACAATTATGTGTTTGTGCATGAGATTTAAAATCGCTATTTCTTCACTTTCCAGTGCCTTCTAGGTTTTTTGGTTTAATAAAAAAACCCCAAACCAACAGAAAACTTGCCCTCCCTTCATAAAAGAAATTGGAACATTAACTAATTTTAGCCTATTCACCACCTCACATCATGTCTCTGGTATTTCTGTTCTCTGCTTCTCTCAGTCCTGGTGTGGCTGTGAGAGTATCAAGTCTTGCATGTCAGGGAGTTCCTCATCTTAGAGGGGGAAGGACTTTTCTTGTCGAGCCTTTATGCAGTAAGCAGGCTTTTTTTTTTTCCTTATTTTTTTTTTTTTTTTAAGCCAGTCTGTCGGTAACTCATAGGACTTTGAGTTTTGCTGTGCAGAAAGTAATTCTGCTGATATGGATCTCTTGTATGTTTTACCTAAAGCATTTGTCCCTCTTACGGTTTTGGAAAAAAGGTCGAAATTCACCATTAGTTTTTCTTTTCTTTCAAACACTTCACTTGCAAGTAATTTCAGAGCTTAGCTAAACTAAGCACAGTTACAGCATGTTAAATGTCTCCTGCCTTCTAGTGTCAGACTTCTTTAAAAGCTGGTTGATTTATGCTGCTGCATGCAGAGTGGAAAAAAATGCCAGCACGTCTGCACGCAGCACGCTTTGCGTTTGCCTACTGTGAGGAATTTTGCTGCTTTATCCAGCAAGGAGATGTATCTAAGGCCTCCCTGATAGATTTTCCTCATATTTTCAGGGCTGCCACTGCAAAAATTTCATCAGATTATTTTGTCTAAGCCAGCTCTGGTGAATATTTTGGGCAATGGCATGATGCATCATCAACTCATCAGTGTTTCTAATCCAGTACTGTAGTTTTAATAGCATTACTTTATGCACATAGTAGTCTTTAAGATGCAAATACTATAGCAGAACTTGTGAAGGGAAACGTGGGAACTGCAGTCAGAGAGTTAGAGGTAGCTAATGCTTACAGCTGACAGAAAAGCAGCGCTGCGCGTGGGTGCGAGGCCTTGTACCTTGAAGGAAGCCATTGCCGCCGGCTCCAAAGGCCACCATGTAGATCATCTGCTCTTGTTAAGTGCAGAGGGTGACCAGTCTCACAGTAAAGCCTGGGGCCCAGCAGAGACCCCCCTTTCCCTTGGGCTACTTGTGTCTCCCACAGGGCTGTCGCTAGGCCCTAGTCAGGCATCAAGGAGCTGGGCTCACCCAAAGGGGGGTGAGGAAGATGTGAGGTGAGGGAGCAAGACATGGGGTTATGGGTCTGGTCTGAGCTAGCAGGATTGGGATAGGGAGATGAAGCTGGTGGGAGCTGGCCACAGAGGAATTGAGGCCCTCATAACACCTTTTCGAAGGAAGGGTGAGACTCGTCTCTATAAGCTTGGCTTTTGACCCAGCGTTGTTTGAGGTTGTTCTTTGTGTGGGATGGAAAATAACAGGAGTGGTGATCCAGAGATAGGTCAAAGATGATGTGTATCATTGCCTTGGAAGCGTAATAGACTGAAAAGCTGCATTTCTGACCGGAATTGTGCTCCTAATGGTGGATCTTGGAGCAGGGGCCACTGTGGAATAACTGCTTGCACGTCTCCCTCACAGCTGTGTGAGTTGTGGCTCATGTATTTCTCCATGTGGACACGTCGGCTCTGTATTTCTGTGGTTATTGCACAGGAGTTTTAGGGGTCAAACTTTGCCTGGGACATGCAAAGAACAAAGAGGAACAAATTATTGTACAGTAGGAACGTTTTGGAAGTTCCTTGTCTACCCACACAGAGTATTTTTTGGCCCTGCGGAGAGCCATGAGATTTCTGGTATCATGCGGCATTTTAAAGCGGAATGTCTGACCACCAATCTGTGCTGTTCTGAAGTCACCGCAAGAACAAAGCAGCTGACTTTTTAAAAAATTATTTATATATTTAATATTAAATGGAACTTCATTAACATGCAGTTTATGTTAATATGAAAAGTTTTCTCTATTAAATGTAGAGTCAGAGAGGAGCTGCTGGAAATGGCAATATAGACAAATTATTATGAATTTGGTTATTCTCAGCAGCTGCCTAATTTATCTTTGAAAGAAATGCCTGGAAAGATTTATTTTTCTAGAGAAAGAATTTGAATTAGATTACTATGAAAGCACGAAAGTATTTTCTGTATTTCTGTCTGAGGATATTGTGAATACTTGCATTGCTCTTTTTTGACACTATGGGTAACAGCAGAAGCAGCATGGATTAAACCTTCTCTCACAGAACATGGTACAGGCTATAATAAAAGTCTCTCAAAAGAGAAAAAAAATCATTGCTTTGAAAAACCTCAAAAGATACATTGAAAAAAGAAGCTTCGTGCTTGTGGTAAGGTAACCCCTGATAAAAGGCTGCACAATATTGGCTCTCAAAACCCTCTTGAAATTAAATTAAATCCATTGAAATTCTTTAGTAAAGGCCTAACAAGTAATAGCTTTTATTCTGTCAGTGTGCCCTACTGGATCTTTTCCTTCCAAGCCACCTGAGATCCTCCTCTTAATAGCAGACGTGATTGTAGATGTGTGTCCTAGAATTCAGAATATTATAGCAGTTCAGCTGTCCATTTCACTTCTCTCCCTTTTCTAGGTAGGGGTGAACACCTTATGCCAAAGTCCTAAGAATCTCAGAAATTATACTTTTTCTACGTCTTTCTGGCCACTTGACTCCTCCTTGCCTTCAGAACAAAAATTACTCTGGCTTTATGAAATAACCTGTGAGGCTCTCCAGAGCCTTACGTTCAGTATGACCTTCAGGCAGGCTTCTGCACCCACCAGCACGCATAAGACTGCCAGCCCTTTCACTTGCTCCTACAGCTATGGTTTTATGAATCCCACCTGGGAAGGAAAGGGATAGAAACAGCGATGAAGAGACAAGGTTTTTCTCCTTGTGAGGTGAGGCAGGAAGCACTCACCTTTGTACATCAAATAACTGTGTTGTGTTGCAGCGTCAGGCTTTTTGGATGTTGTGCAAACTGACTCCAATAGCAACAGGTTGATGTATTTTTCATAATGTGCATATTATGTGCTATATATGCCAGAAAAAAACGAGGAATATGTGTTATTATGCTGCGGACTGCTTTGAAGCATTATGGGTAGAGCACTATCTTTTCCCTGTAATTTCCCAGTGTAAATTGCCTCCTCTCATTGTAACATCTTTGATATCAGTGTTTTCTTCTGACCCTCTCACATTTCTGTTTTTGTAGCTTTGCAGTATGTGAAACACTTGTTATTATAGCAATGATGATACTGAAGAAATAACAAGGCTCTAAAGCATAGAAAGTTGTGTCAATAGGTATGTGAATTAAAGGGTGGGAGGGGAGCTGGCGGTAAGAAGTTCAGAAACCTGATGCTTTACAGTAACTTTAACTTCCTCTATACAAATTATTGCTGTTTTGAAGTTTGCAGATTGAAAATATAAAGGGATGACTTGGTTGTGGGAACCTTCCCCCTCCCCAGACAGTATCTGATAGGCTTGTTACCAACAAACCAAAGGTTTGTGTGAAAATATACTTATGCCTGTGGCTAGATGTATGTCACGCTGTTATTGGGCTCACAAATTCTAATAACAACTTAACACACTCCATTGTCAAAGAATCTGTGTTTATTTTAGAAAACTGACCTGAAAAATAATTTTGCAAGAGGAACCTTCAGTGTTTTCTGCAGGAACATGATTTGAGCTTATTGGATCCTACCAGCATTTGAGGATGAAGATGCTTTAGTTCCTCGTCTACCAGCAGTTTGCTTGAGCTCTGAAGGAGTAGATTAGTGGTGCAGCAAAGAAGTGTCCTCAGTCCTCAGAGGCAAGAACTATGGGTGCTATGGCGTGATAGGACCTCTACCACACAGTCTACGGACAGACCATCTGTGTCCTGGTCTAGAGAGGATGCAGAGATGACCCATCCTTTCTTGTACTGCATGATGTCTTTCAGGTTGTCTAACAGCTGCAGGCAGCAGTGGGGAGCAAGCAGTGTGCCCATGTTACTTTGAGTGAAGTTTAATTTCCAATGTTTGTTCAAGGGATATAAAGTGGGAAAACCGCTGTACACATCTAGTCTCTAATTGCTTCCTAGAGCTAGTGTTCTCTAGCTTCCAGTAATATCATGTGGGAAAATGGAGAGGCCTGAGAGGCTGTATTTCCTCCTATTAAATACACCAAGAGCTCAATTAAATGGTTTCAGGCCTATGGTACTGACTTTAAAGATTGTTACCTATCTTTCCCTCTACCTACAACTTGGTTATTTTATTGGGCTATTATCTTTAAACATAAGCCATGATTAAGAGATTAGTTTTTGAAAGTTTTTTTTTTTTTTCCCCTACTGCATGCTTTGTGGTATCTTGAATTTCCTCTGCTGTCTTTATATTATCATTCATGGTATCATTATTGATAAAAGAATGGTATCAGAAATACTTATATTTTTGGAAACAAAAAAATACTGGAAATATTTTTATCTCCAAAACACCATCTCAAATAGGCAGGAAATATCTATACTTATCTATCCAAAAGTCAAATTGAAGATTAAGGCAAGAAATTGAAAAGCATAGTACTAATTACAGAGGGCCATCTTTTCAGAAAAAAAAAATAATTAAGGTGTCCCAAGCAAACTTCATGCACAATTCTGGAACCTGCTTTCAGTAATAGCTCTGTATGCAAATCTATAAACTCTAGATATTGGAAAAAAAGCTGGATTGAATTACTGATTCATAACCATCCTCAAAATTCACCATCTAACTGTCCACAAGAAGTAAGGTCTCTTCAGAGTCCTAGCATTTCAGAGCTAACTTACAAATTATGCAGAGAATAATTAGGAGATAGTTATGTCTGTAATCTTCTTAGTCAGCTATGTAGGTATTTACAGCTACAAAACCTTGATTTTTTTTCATAGCATTTTTCTGCTGGGTAAGCTGTATAGAAAAAAAGATTCTTATAGTTTTGCTCTTCAAATACACAACATTATTTTGAACAGTATGAAGCATTCAGCTAGCGTAACTGATCTAGTGGGAACTGATAGATGGTTAGTAATATTTTTAAAGTATTTAAGATAGTTTTAAAAGTGAATCAAATTTTTAATTGATTAAAAATTCCTAGTTACTAAAGGAAGTGAATGGGAATGAATGCAGGTATTGGGTAGCCCTGTCTTGCTTTTTAGGTGTTCTTGCCACATTGGAAAACATTGCCAGATTAAAGTATGTCACTGTGTGTAGGCTGAACAATAATGTTTACAGTAGTGGGAAGAGATTCCCTTGATGAAATCTAGAGAGCTGCTGTACAAAAACACCAGACACTTGTTCTACTTTGTTTTGCAGTGTGGAATTTTTTTCAGTCCTTACAGGTGGTTATGGATTGGAGAAGAATCCTCAGTGGAAGCGTGTTTTTTTGTGTGTGCATGTGAACACACATGTTGATGAAAATCTCTACCAGTACTACTCTGTGCTGCAAAAATAGTCTCCCCTTCTCCCTGAAGCGTTAGGGCTAATTCCAGAGATAAGGAGAAACATAAAGGTGGGATGCAGAAGGCAGAAGTATTTATGCATAAACCAGAAGGGGAAAAAAGCCTTTTCAAAAGAAAACCCAAAAATAAATGCAGTGATCATTTTGAATCGCATAACTAGGCACTACGGTTTATCTGTATCTTTTATCTTTTCTACCCTTCTCTTCCTGAAATACAGTTTTAATATGTTGATTTGAAACATGCAGCAGTAAGAGACTATAGAGTACTCTTTCAGGGATCTATTAGCTAATGATACCAAAGAGTATGTAGGTATCAGTGTGTTATGACTGAAAAAAAGGAGTAGACTTTTTGATCTGGATAGCTATATGTGGAATGAAGTGTGTATGTATACATGTGCATATATGTATCTGTATAGACACATACAAATAATCATATAAATGTCAGCAAAAGCCACTCAAATACACTGTAATAGATCTCTAGTGTTTATTGGGTGCATTTTAAAAGCAGTTGTTCTTTCCATATGGACTGTATTTTCAAGCTCCTTTTCTTTCTGCCTTTCACCTCATTGGAGTATTCATTTTCTTTGTACAGAAGACCGGCAGGAGGTCTGTAAAATGACCTTTTTTTAGCAAGGACTACAGGATTTGGCCTATAGTTTTAGTGTAGATGAAAGAAATAATGGATTTCTTTGAAAAAACAAGGAAAATCAGGACCATTTTGTTCAATACTACACCACTGTTTCCAGTAATTGCCGTGTACAGTTTGCAAGTCTTTCCCCTTCATGCAAATACATTAACTTCTGAAAATCCCTTATAGCTGTGAGGTGGGGCCTTTTGAAGGAGGTGTTCTTTTGAAGGTTCATGGGTCTCTTAAACACACATTTTTTTCTTCAAAGTAAATCTTGTAGACTCCCTGTCACAAATCCTTCTTGTTAGGAATTCTGCTTGAAGAACTGTTTGAATTTCAATATCGGGTATTTCAAACAAATACTTCTAATGCCTCAATACATTTTTCTTATGGTCAGTCAGTGGCCCTAAATAAGAAAGGGAACCTCTGATAATTTGAAATCTATTCCTAGCAACCCTTTGAAGAAAAAAAAAAAATAAAATCTGAGGTTTTTATAGTTACTCCTGGAAACTAAGAAAGGGAAAGTAACTGTAAAGTAAACTTTCAGTTCCTGAAGCTGTTGAAAACAACAAAAAAACGCCCAATCCCACCAAAAATTTTTTTCAGAAACCAACTCCCCACCCCTTTCCCCAAGCACTTGGTGAAACACTTCTGGTTCATATTAATGTAATGATGTTACAGAGTTACAGAACAACCTGTGCTAGTAAAGCTCTTGGGATATCATCCACCTGTATTGCTTGCTTAGAGCAGGGCTTACTTCAATGTTAGTTGCTCATAGGCTTTTCTAATCAAGTTTTGACTCTGAGGATGGATGTTCCACAGCTGCTCTGGGCAGCTCATTCTACTGGATTACTGTCCTTGTGAAATTTTGGTTCTTAATATCAAGTCATAATTTTGCTCAATGCAATTGGTGCCTGTTGTTCTTCATCCTTTCACTTTGCACCTCTAAGAAGTGTTTGACTCTGTCTTTCTCTATAACCACCCACCAGGTAGTTGGAGAGCAATAATATCCCCTTTTACCTTTTTTTTTGGTCTACACTGACAAACTTAGTTTTCTCTTTGTCTGCTTCTTCATCATGTGCTCCAACTTGCTATATTTTTATAACTAAAATGAGAGGTGCAAAACTCTGTAACAGAAAACAATGCAAAAACACATAGGTAGGTTTTTGTCTTGACTCCTAAATAAAGGAAATAATTCATTATAACCATGTCTGTCATTATCGGTTTAAGCTGTCGAGCGAATAACAGTTGTATTTAAGTTTTTTATAGTGGAATCCTATTCTAGCAGATTTTATTGATTGCAGGACAAGGGGGTCTGTTTTACACATCATGCAGGAGTGAGGCCATAAGGTTTTAAAGCATTTACCTCTGAAGTTCTTTCTGTAGCTAAGAATGGCTCTTTTATTTGATATAATTTTGAAAATTCTGATATGCTATAGTGCAAAGGTTTTGTAGGCTAAAAATCTGGAAAGAGAAAAGGTACTTTTAAATTTAGGATGTGGAGAAAAAGAATATCATCATGTCAAGAAAGCTTCGTAATAAAACCTAGAATTTTTGCTTAGTGCCTCTATGCAGTTGTGGACATAAGGAAGTACATACCTCATCTTGGATTTAAAGCCTTTAGCTATAAGACAATTAAGGGAGCACATAGGTTACTTGAAAGCTTGTCTGGCTTATGTTGAATTGTTACAAGATTCCTACAGCTCAGGGACACCATCTTCTTGTTAAGAAAGCCAGAAGTGAACTTGCTTCTTGAAGTCCAGCCTCATTTTTACAGTCAGGGTCTGCAGGAAGGGAGAATCATAAATCTGGAATGTTATAAAATCTTTTCCCATAATTCAAGGTCAAGCTATAAATCTAGGTTACCAGCTCTCTTGCTAGATACGTATTTTCTCTGGTTCTTAGAGCTTAACGTTTCCAAGAAGTGATGCTTTAAATGCTATCAACGTTAATTTTAGCAGTAAACGTGAACGTTAACCTTGCTGAGCCGGACAGTATATGTTGCTCAAAATAAGTATATGATCAGAGGTTTTTGTGTAACTGGAACACAAAACATGTTTGTGTAACATGGAACACGGAACATGTAAAGGATCCTCTTAGCCTGATAACTCTTCCATCTAAAAATGACAACTATTTTGCAGCTTCATACATGTGCATGTTTCTATATACACCTACACACACACTGAGGATCCTGTGTATCATTGCCCCTTTGGAACACTCCTTGGGACTTCCCAAATGCCTGTAGAACTGGGTGTAGAGCACAGCAACCTGACACCTAGGTGGAGTTGGATGTAGTGAAGCACACTGGACCAGCATTCATGCTTTCTCTGCTGAGATTATTACCAGCATCTTGCTTTCATCTGCAGTGCTCTGAGTGATCGCCACTTCTTACTTCATGATCTACATTTCTCCTCTGCTCTACTCCTCCCACTTCCCTCCCACACACATTTGCATTGTTCATCCAGAACACGTGTTCTGCTGCACAGAGCTGGATTAATCAAAGCGTGCATTTCCCTTAACAAGTAGCATGGTTAGGGCACATCCGGTGAAAAAAAGAAAGACATTGTCAGTGCTTGTCCCCAGCTTAGGAGAAGGACAACATAGATCTGCACTGGTAATATGGTAGGTCTTCCAAAGACAAAAGTGTTCAAATTATTCCAAACAATGCTGCAGAAATGGCCATAAATCAACAACTATAGCTTTCCAAATATAGAAAACCCAACCTCACACTTCATTAGCTGGAAAGGGAAGGAGGAGATGCTAGTAACTGTGTACAGAATAGGTAGATTGAAATGTGTGATTAAAATACAAGCCAAAACATACTGAGACACAACATGCATCCCATTAAGTGTACTGCTAAAAAGTGGTATTATGGAGGGCTATCTAATGGACCATTTTGTTCTGTACAACATGTTCAAGTCCAATCTTGTCAACAAGCAGAAAGAGCAGCCAGAGGCCAGGCAGAACGAGAGATGTGCTCTCAGCACTTGGACTGGACAGAACTTCAAATTTCTGCGCACTTCTCCAACCCCTCCACTGCCCCAGAGCAGGGTTCGTTGGTCCTGCAGGACCTGGGAGTCAGTGTCATGTATGCTTTAGTTCAGTGCAAACTTCAAATCATCCAATGTATCGTGACAAGAGCTAAGAAACCAGCTTATCAATTTAGAAGAACCTGAGGCAGCTGACTGAAAAAGTTTTGCTGAATCTTTAAAATAGTCCTTTGATGAGAATTTGGGTAGTATTATTTATCTGTCACTGTACTTTTCTACTTTCATTAAGAAAGTGCTAGCTCCTGTGGCACTTCAGATACAAAGCCAGACTGGTCATGAGGAGCTTGGTACCTCTGATATACAACAAGAAATCCAAGATATTAATTAGATTGTCACCAAAGAAACAGCATTTTCATCCAAACAATCTGAAGATAAGAAGGCATGCACGGACATAAAAGGTTTCAATATGTTAAACTGAGGTTGGGGGTCAGTGGGCTGGATATCAACACTGCTGCTTTCAGCTGCTTTCAGCTCCCAGAATATTTCTTAACTTCAGGGACCTGCAGTGGGCTGCATCAAAATGCCTTAGCTGATCTCCAGAAAGTCTGTCTTCAGAGAGATCTACCAGAGTCAACATGAGCAAAATTGTGGCTTCACCGATGTGGTGTGGATTTCACTTAGCTGGAAAACAAGAATATATTCAGGCCCTTGGTTATGAATTTTGCAACTCTGCCCCGTTGCTGGGCCTTGGTAATTACCGTACAGGAACCAGAAAGTGAAACCAGCTTGGAAAGCTGAAAGCAGCATTGCTTTGCAGGCCACGCTGAGGCAAAAGCAGAAAGCAAGAGTCAGGAGTTTTAATTGTTTTTCAGTTGTATCAACTTCAGTTACAGCTTTTGGCGGCCTAATAGTCTTAATCTGATGGTCTTGAAAACACTGCTGCTGATCTTTCATGGTGTAATTGACAGTAAAGGCATCAAATGTGTCTAATGTTGCAGTTAAAAAAAGCTTGCTTCCAATACCTAAACTATTGACAAACACAGCTTTTGAGCTTTGACTTGATCAATAAGCAATTTTAAGAGGTTTTGAAGATTGGTGTAGATCATTTATAAAACCGGTTTTATACAATGTAATTATTGTAGACCATGTAATGCAAACTATCTTTTTCCTTAAGTAATTTCAATATTAATGAAAGCATAAAACTCTTTAAAATAGGCAAATAAGTAAAGTTGCGTGATCCTCGGAGAGTTCGCGTGGTTGGATGGTTGTACAAAGATCATGTACGTTTTTGGCCTGCTCAACTTTCCAACACTGACCTACGGCACATATCAAAACCCACACTTTGTCAAAGCCACTTTTTTCTACTTCCTGTCACCCCTTGGAGCAGAGCAGAGGCAACTGTGGAAACAGCAGAGAACAGCTCTTCCCACCTTGTCTTGGAACTTCTCTTTTCCCACGCTGCTTATATTCGTCATACAAACAAAGGGGAATGAAGACTGAACTCACCACCTTGCCCCAAACTCAAGGGTTTGACTGGAGCTTGGTTTCCTCAGGACTGGCATTTGGCACTCTCACTCTCCGAGTATTGTAGTAGCATGCAAAAGATAGTATTTCCAGCTAGAAAGAAGTGTAAGTGACCTTAAATGTTCATGACTTAAGAAGTCGAGCTATCTGTGAACAGTAGTAAGAAAGTTTAGAAGTCGGTAGGTATTTTTTCAGGCTAATACAGGAAACTTGGAGAAAGGGAGGTTCCAAGGGCAAGCAATAGCACAAAGGATTTTCTGGGTCAGAGACAATGGAGGGCAGGCTGGTCTTCTTTTGTTCACTAGTGTCATCTGTCTTAAATTATGTTTCTGTTTACAGTAGAAGAAGGAAAGGAAAATGAAAAGATTAATTGATTTTCTTAGAAAAATTTATTTGTGATTCTGTATTTTTCCATAGTGGTTGGTCTCTTCCACCTAAAATGACAGTCAGTGTGCTGGACAAAATTTGTCAGAAACTTCACCCTCCAGAATGCATCTCTGTTGATCAGTGTGGGGCAACTTGCTGGACATCAGCTAACTGAAAATAAAGCTGGAATATCAAACTGAAATGAGGTTGATATCTTTCTCAGTATACCTTTGTCTGAAGGAAAAACCTTAATTTTTTTTTCTTACTGGTTTACAGGCTTGATAGACTGACTTTGCTCTAGGAACAGGCAGTGTTTAGCTAACAAGTATTTCTTGTTTTGCATAAAAACCATTTTTAAATAATGCCTCTGTATTTTAACCCAGCATTTCATAAACTCTAAAGGGGATCTTCTTATGAGAAGAAGATAACAACGGATAGAGCCTCTTGCCAAATAATTGTTGCACAGAGTTACGTTTTCTGCGATGTTTCCTAACTTACGAAGTATAGGAAATAACACTTGCTATAAGGCAGAAAGAGGATGTGCTGATTTTATGTTTATCTTGGGAGGGGAAGAGCACATTACCTCAGTTACTATGTGAGACTGAGTTTGATATGGCAAAAATGAGCTATTCTTGCTATGCCAGAATTGCTAATACTTTATCACTTTCTAAAACAAACTGAAGAAACAACAGTGATACCAGGCCTTTTTTTTTTTTTTTTTTTTTCTTTCTGACAGAGACTAGATTTTTGGCAGGGTGTACATGAGCAAAAATTATAAAATTAGCTGTTGTGAAATTGTGATATTTCTTTGTGAGAAACATGAAAGGTTTTTTTTTCTTGAACTAAAAGAAACTGTTAAGTGTTTTACTCCGGTTGTGATTCAATTGTTTACATACTCTGAGAATTCCAGGTGTTTTGGGAATATCACAGCATGGACTGTTTCAACATGATAGATTACAAGCTTTCCCTCCTCCTCCTCCTCCCCCTCCTCTTTCGGCTATTTTTGGCTATTCCATTGCATTGCATGCAGTAAATATATTGTATGAGTTTATAAGGCCCCAGCAATATGTTTCTTGAGCTTTTCTGACACAGTTAAAATGGCCAATTTGTGCTAAGTGTCTTTGAGTGTTTATTATGAGATATCCTACAGTGAAATAGAAATAAGCTATAAAACAAAAATAATGAAAAAAAATCTTTTTATCTCAGAGTGTTTAATTTCCTAGTGCTGTCTTTTCTCTTACCTGTCTTTAAATCACTCGAGTATTTGCTTGGCGCTCTGCCACGATTTCTGTCTTGCACAAGAGCCTACTGTTTACCTGGCTGTTACTTTAAAGTATATATTTCCAATATTTCTGCACCTCTGTTAGCTGATTTTAATTATGCCTATTAACAAGAGATGATAGAAAAGCATTTGAAATGGCATAAATGACTTTATATAATACGCATTTTAATCCTTTTAATGAAGTTGAAATGCTTAATTGAGTTTCTCTCTCACTTTTGCTCAGATTTAGCTTCTGCAGATCTCATTCAGACTAGATACCAGTCTACCAAGTAGGACCATTTACACTGAACTTTCTGAACAGTGTCGAAATTTGGAGAAGGCCAAATGAATATGTGATCTAAAAAGATCAGCCAGACCATCTTAAATTTGGTAGGTCCTAACTGTAGATCTCATTTTTCCTGAATAATCTAGTTCTGTCTTCAGTTTTTCTCTTCCATTGTCATTTTTAATCTGCAGTAAGTGTTTTCTATGTCCCAGGACAAATAACATTCTTGATTAGAAGAAAGTATAAAATTGGTATGGAGGTAGTAGAGAAAACAAGAAGGCTGATAGTTTGGAAAATTTGGATTTAATGTAATTACTGTTGCAGACAACTAATCAATTTGAAATATTTTGACCAAGTAGTATATATAACAAGCAGCAAGTAACCTTGTTTCCATGCTACTGCAATGCATTTCATGTATTTTTTACTTCTGCCCCCCACCCTTTCCCCAAATGCTACCTGTATTATGATTTTTTTTTTTTTTTTAACACTGACTCATTTTACGTTACAGAGGGAAGATGGGTGGTAATTATTATATTTTTTAGCACTTCTACTAAAGGAGCAAATAAGCAAGGTACATGGACTCTCACAAGACTGACTAGAAAGTGTTTCTGGGACAATACTTTAAAAATATATTTCAAAAGTGTATGTCCCACGATATAGCTTAATGGGATTTTTCAATGTTATAGAAGTCTTTTTATGGTACAGAAACTTCTCAGAAAAGCTTGTCTCCACTTATAGTGAACTATTTGTTAGCGTTTCCTTCCAGTTTTGTTAACCGTTTTTCTTTAAAGAAGCTTTGAATTTACAGCCTGTGCTAATTACTTTGTTGCTTTTATAGCGTGAGAATAAAGAAAGATATCCAGTATATCTTTAGACAGGCTTTTTCTGAGTATTAGCATTATGAACCTGCTACGTTTTAAGATGGCATACAGTGTGTGTGTGTGTGTGAAACACAAATTGAAGAGCTTGCAGGCAGGGAAACTGAGGGAGGTAGATGTGACATAGACCTTGATATGCAAGGTAAATCTATGTGATCAGTCTGACTTCCTAACTGTTTCAAATTCAAAGATGGATATTATGAGTTAAGATTACAGAAATCTTCTGGAATCTTTTCACTTTACAGCAGTAGTATCTTGACAAGCCACTGAGGAAGAAGTAATGCCTGCCACATGCTTATCTTTGGAGACATCTATCTAACCCATTTGGACAGCCCCAGAGAGAAAAATCATGTCAAAATATGGAGAAGGGTAAGAGATGGGCTATCAGATGACCGACAGCATCACTGTAAGCAGACCAGCCTTCTAGGTAAATATTTGTGGTTTATGCTTGTATGTACCTTGCTCAGAGGCATTTTTGTGCTTCTGTACCATAATGACTGCAATCAGCTGTGGGAATACATTTCCATCCAAAAAATAGTCATAGTTTGGATGGTAGGAAAGCATTTGGTATAAATTCTTATTGGAAAAATGAACACAAACACTCTTGGATATAAGCACTGTCATCTGACAGATAGCAAAACACTGGGAGGACTTGCAGACCAGAGCTAATGGTGTATGCCAATGAATCTGGCATCCTAGGTGGTAAGCAGTCCAGGTGGAAACAGAACACAGTGCTGGAAGTAAATAGTACGTTAGTTAACATCACAGAAGATACTTGGGAAAAAGTGAAAAATAGACAGACAACTTGGAGAAAGCAAGCTGGTCTACTCATTCATGACACAGACTGAGCAGCAGTTAGCTCAGAAGTATCACATTGTAGAAAGGTAGCCCAAAACGCAGGTTCAGTATCTTACTATGACACTGCTCCTGGCTTGCTTCAGCTAAAGTTGTTCTTTTAAAAAAGAAAAAAATATAAATTAAAAATCCCCACCTTATTTGGTTATTTGAAGCACTAGCTTCAGAATAAACAGACCTGTCTTTTAAGTACACTACAGAGCACACAGGAAACTATGTCCAAGAGACAAGGGAATGTCCAGTGAACTGCAATAAAGTACGTGAGCCCTATTCTGAAACCAGAATGGAAATACTTTGGGAAAGGTTGTTTCCGTAGGCATTTTCTTCTTTTTCTGTGTGGGCTCTTTTTGTGTTGGCTGGTGTTACTATTGCTTTGACTCATGTTCTGTCAGGCCTTCTGCAAATATGGCACAACTATGACTTTCTGTATGGTGCAGGTAAGACAGCATTTACTGCAGTGTCATACAGTGGTGTATAATTTTGCACAGAATTTGGGAAAAGTAACTAGCAGACACAGATTAGCTAACAGGAAGGAATCAGCAAGCAAGTAATCAGTTTTGCTGAAGGCAGGGTGGATTTGGTGAAGGTAATAAGGGGGATCCTGCACAGAAGGAGCTTATTTAGCACCTCCAGCTGTTTCACCACCTCCTGAGTTTCAGTGTGATTGTGCAGAGCACAGCTCCCTGCCTGGCATTCAGCTCGCTGCTTTTTAAAGCTGTTGTTGTTCATTTGCTGAGACAAAGTCATATGAGTGCCTGAAAGAATCTAGAGGTTAGCTCTAGGAGAATGAAACTGGGGAAAAAAAGAAGAATCGGACTAAGAGAAGGAAAAATCTGCCATTGTTGAAGTGCTCTTCTAAGTGAGAGTTCAACAAGGAGTGGTCCATGGGTAGAAAATATTTAAATAAATGTTGTCCCTCCTTTTCATATTCCCTTTCAAACTGGATGATGGAAGGATGATGGAAGGATTCGAAGAAAAGACACTATGGGTAAAAACGTTTATTTGTTGTTTCATAATATGAAAAGAACTCATTCAGTGCAGTGTTTGAATGCCATATACGAAGATAAATCCTGAGCTGTTCTTGGCATCTAGCCCTCATTCAAAACCAGGAGGAGGAGCAGATGTTCAGCACAAACCTGACTCAGTGCTTATGGGTATGCTGCCACTGTCTAAGGGCAGCAAATTCTAAGGGGGCATGTTAAATGGAGCTATTCAAGAACACCCATTTCACAATAACTGTGCCTAGTATTATCCTGGAATGGTTTTATGTGTAAGCAAGAAGTAAAGGGCTGGCACTTCTGAGAGCTTATCATAGACTCATTGCTCATTTTGGGCCAGATTGTGAATAGTGCCTCAGGGATACCAAAATACGATCTCTGTCCTAAGCAGGTACAGCACAGATCATGCAAGCAACATATGAAGTGAAGATGTCAAATCATCATTGCCTGAGGGTTGATCGCAGCATTGCAGTATGCCTGCACAAAGAGCTGTATTGTTTACTCTTGACCTTAAAATAATTTGATCCAATATGACATATTAAGTAAAAATGTTTTCTTTCTTCAAGAAATAGTTCTTGGCAATTACAAACAAGCCTGAAAAAGTATGTGCAGAATAAATTCCTTAGCAAATATTCAACATAAATTTAAGAGCATTGGCACATATATTCTTTAGCATGAACAATGTTTTCACAGTAAGGCTGTCAAATTAATTTTACAGGATGAAATACATTATGGAGGCACCTCTTTTGATTTAAAAACAGAGTTGCCCTTGGGATGAATTTATTCTGTGTCCGTTAGTGTTTGCTAAGGTGTGTGCCTTCAGATTCTGTGGAACTGTTTAATTCTGATATGCAGCCATGGTGAGCACCAGTGCAACAGAGCTGAGCAATAAGAGCTGACTTCCATGCGAGGAAAAGCACGTAAAACAAAGAAAGTGTGCGTAACTTTAAATCCAAGCGATGTATGGAGTATGTAGAGAATTTAATTTTTGTTGAATTACATGCTCCGTACTTTATTCTTTCAAGGCATCTAGACAAAAAGAAAACAAAGGTGGCTTTTCAAGAATACATTTATTGAGAAAACTAATTTATATGATGTTTTGTACACACATTAACACAAAACAGCGTCAGGTTTAGGTGTCAGTGGAGAAAACAATTTCCTGAATTAAAAAACAAACCAAACCCCACTGCCAACAACAAAAAAAGGACCCAGTTAATATTCTTTGTGATGAATGCTGAAGTGACACCATATTGACTTTGAGAATCTGGACTTTGAAGTTGTGTTGGGTGAGGAAGATGAATGCCCCATCATTATTTGGCTAAACTCTTAGGGAAATGAGCACAGAGACAAACCAAGCAGCATTAAATCATCTGAAGAGAGAATAAAAAGAGGGTGGTTTCGTTGGCATCTTCCAGTCACAGTTCCTATGGCACTGAATGCAGCAAGCACCAGGAAGGACAGCTTTTTGGTGGCACAGGCCCTGTAGGTGTTGGCATGCAGGGTAAGCATGGCTATTATTTGATATCTGATGGCAGACACAGGGTGGCCCAATCTTTTGGGGGCAACCCGCAACAATCCAACCTGAGACACAAATTTATTTGGCTTGTAGCTCTATGAAAATGCTGCTCATACCTTGGTACCTACTACTCCTGCCTTTCCTCCATCTTTCTGGCCTGTTTCCTCCCAGCCCTGTAGTACCAGGCAGAGATAGGGAATGGTTTTGGGAACACTGTAGGGTGGAAGAAGGGAGTCTCAGAGTCACTTTGATGAAGAGTTTGTGCTCTTCCTGCCTCTAGGGTAGATAGTGGTGGTTTTCACGACTGTTCTCTACTTTCCTCTACCCTTCATTGGAATAGCAACCAGCTCCTTGGCTTCTCCCCAAAGAATAGAATCATAGAATGTTTTGGGTTGGAAGGGACCCCTAGAGGTCATCTAGTCCAACCCCCAATAGTAAGGGATATTTTAGCTGCTTCAGCGTATGATGGAGTTGTTCAAGGGCTCCCTTCCTCCCTCCATCTTGCACAGGCATACAGATGTCACTGTTACTTGCAGGGAGAAAATAAGGCAGGAGTCTGTATTGAAAAGAGAAAGATGCCAGATGCCCTGAACCGCCTCCCAGTAAAGCATGATAAAAAGTATTATAGAGCAGGGAGCTATGGAGAAGTGCTTACGTTTATGTAGCCTATAGGGGTACCTTTTACTCTCCAGTCATTGCTCATCCTTCTCCTTTCTTAAAGGTATTTGAAAATACTGTGGCCCTTTTTGCAGGTTTCCCACTTGAGTACAATTGCCTTTGTGGGTGACTTAATTCCCTGTGAGACTGCATAAGCACGTATAGCCCAGGCTGTACATTTTGTTTTGTTTGAAAGTTGGTGGAATACTCTGGTAAAGGAAATCTGCTTAACCACAGAATCAAGCATATTCAGATGAATTTTCTCTTCCTCTGCCTTGCTTTTGCCTATACAGTGTGGCAAGACCTGGCCAGGCAGGACCACTGCTAAGTAATGATGCCTTCAGAAACAAAAAATGTGAAATGCTTTGTGTAGTAGTGTTCGAGGATCATGCCATGCCCAGTGCTCTCTGTAATCTGATGCCTTTGTGTAGCACAACTTACAAAACAGAGCCACAGAAATTCCTCGTGGTAGAAAGGAAGATGGAGGCAATTGTGGAGGCTATGAGAGATCTTGGTATCTTCCAGAAAGCTCTAAGATTGTTTGGGATCTGGGCAGAGCTTTTGCACTATTGGGATCAGTCATTAAGTAACTACAGCATTTTTGCCTGATCTGTTATGAGAGATTGTGCAGGAGGATGGATTTGTGTAGTGTTTTGAGGATCACAACTCCTTGCTTCGATACTGTGGTCTCATTAGCAGTGAAAGAACCAGACCACCCTCCTGGCTTAATCAGGGGGACAATTGAGTAGGCTTAGGGCTAAGACTCAGCCCTGGGAGCAGGAAAAGTTGCCCTCCCTCTTCGTCCATTTAGGAAAACAGTTTAGGGCTGGCACTGAAAGGCCTATCTGTGCTGAGACTCCTCTTTCCATCTAATTCAAGTCACTCTGCCAAGAACAGTGGGTATGTGGTTAGAAGGGACATGCTTCTCTGCCAGAGGGGGACTCTTGGTTCAAGAGCTCATATCAAATGCTGTGAGCATTTATTAGACCTAGCTAAGGACTACAGAGGTGGGAGAGAAGAGAATTGGGAATGAGGGTTGATGATATCTTTATCATCATCACCTTATTTAACAATTACTATTCTCATGTGGGACATCTGGGTCATGTGTAAATCAATGCAGATCAAAACCAGTGGGATTTTTCATTGAACTTTTCTGTGGAATAATTTGATTTTTCTCCCTCCTTACATTATCTGTTTCAGAAATCTACGGCAAGGATAGAATATCTGAATATACAGAATCTAACAGTATGTTTCTTTGAGACTTAATTTCACTCTTACAGTAGAGCCAAACTTTTTTTTGTGATTGTCAATCAAACACCGTTGTGGTGTATTTTAGGTGTTGAAGCTGAATACAGCCTGCATATATTCCTGTCAACTACTAGCTAGTTCTGAAAAGCAACTGGTTTTATGTTTTGGTTGTTTCTTATGAGTTTGTGAGTTTGTTTCATTTGTTGTTTACCTTTTTTTTTTTTTTAATGTTTAGGCTAGATCTGGGATGGTTAATTTATCTGCAAATATATGGTAGCTTCAGCACAGAAATATTTTTCAAATGGCATAACTAGTGTCATATAACAAATATGTCATAAAATACTTTAATTCATACAGAATGAATCTAATTATTTTATGAGTATGATTTCAATGCATTTTCATGTAAAATTATGTCAATGGCTTCATATCAGTATTACCAACTCATATGGAGCAAGGACATAGCGCTTTAATTCTTTGTACTTTGAATTTCCTTTCTTTTCTCTGTATTTCAAGGGCTCTGCTCTTTAAATTTTTGATATGAAGCAGGAGGCATGTATTTTCCAAAGGCTTGAGATGTAAATTGAAAGGAAAACTGATTGGTTTTGGCACTTCATATTATTAGAATTTTATTGTAGTTGTGATATAATTGCCCTTTGGGCTGGGGTTTAACTGCACAGAATATGGAGACATTTATGGTAATTTAACAAATTACTGTATTGCAAGATAGGTGAATCAGACACAGAAAGATTTGCTTTTTACAGGGTTTTTTTGTTTGTTTGGGGTATTTTGGCTCTTTCCATAACTTACAAAAGAGCAAGACTTCCAAAGAGATGGGTAACTTAACCATCTACATGTTTTTTAATGTTATTTTAGAAATCCTTAATAGTATATATGGTTCTGGCTTTGATTCTTTCCAGCACAGGGGAAGTATGCTCCTATAGTTACATACTGACATAATAATTTGGCTGATTAAAAATTAAGGCTGTGTCCTGAGAACAGATTTATTTTAATACCCCATTGCTTAATCTGCAAGTAGAGGAAATTAATCCCCTCCCATTCCCCCAAAAGTGGGTTTTGGGGTTTATCCTTGGGAAGAAGACTGCAGTTTATGTTTGGGAAAAGACTTCATGCATTCTAATAGCCTTAAACACATTTGTGATTAATTCTGGCTGTGCCGTGAATAGGAAATAATATATGGGGTGTAAATACAGTGGTGTAGCCATAATGTATTAATTTATAGAAAGCTGTAGATTGAACCTATGTGATATGGAGCTGAATATAAGATGATAAAATCCTACTATGGCATCTTAATAGTATCACTTTCAAGACAGGTCTGAACCACACTAGAACTGAAATTTCCATACTTTGTAGTCTGTTCTTTGGCTTGCTCACAGTGCAGTGATCTTAGCTAGCAAAACCAAGCAATGTCTCCTTGACAGAAGAGCAAAACAGAAGAGCTTATATCCTGGCCATCAGCCAGCCCTATGCTGTAGGAAATTCCCCTTCAAACAATCTTCTTCTCTTTCTTATTCTGGTGCAACTGCTTTTAGGGACCATGTTTTCCACTCAGTAAGCCTACAACAACCATTTCCCAGCCTTCCTTTTGGCTGAGAAGGAACTAAGCTGCCCTCCTTCGTTAACCAGTAAAGATGATTGCTCTGTCAGTTCTAAAGTCCCCCAATGCACACAGCTTTATATCCCGTGACGTTTAGGTTTTTCTGACTAATGAAAATGCTAGTAGAGTATACTGATTCCCTTTGGCTGATTTGATGTTTTTTCTTAAATCTGAACTTTCTTTTGTGTAACTTCTACCTTTGTGTATGTAGTTGATAATTATCTGCTTTCAAAGGAGGAGAGAAATCTTGCAAGGGTTTGCTTCTTGTCACATACTTTCTTCCTCCTTCTAAGGCCCGGTCCACAGTTGTTTTGAGGACTTAGTGACTAAAATGCACATGGCATCTCTCAGCAAAAATCTTGGCTTCTTAACTAGACTCTTTGAAAAGCCAGTGTTTTAGTACCATGATATTCTCTATTTCTTTCTCAGTCGTCCAAATGTCAAATAGACTACTGAGATTTGTATTTCAAATGCCTTGCAAGCAGATGGAATATTAAAACATCTGAGACTAATCTGAAATCAAAGAAATTATGTAATTTCTGTGAAGGTGTTTGTTCTGTCTCAGTTACTTACAGGGCAGTGGTTCATTGCCAGAAAATGGGCTCTGAAATAATTTGCTGGTTTAAGGATCTGTTCTCAGAAAGGGATATTTTTCTTCTTAGCACTTCACTGAGACTTATGATATATGGTTTGAGTCTCTGAATCCTCCACGAATTTCTTTGTACCTTTGGTCAGTAATTTTAACAGTTGATGTTTTAGGGTTTCTCAACTGTTATAATGTGCTATAATTTTGTACCCGAATATGATGGCTAGAGTGTGTGGTGTTATCACTAAATGACATATATGTTATGTTGAAAAATTTAAGTGCTATGGAGGCTAAGTAAATATCAGACAGCCAGGAAAGGTCCACTGTGCAAGAATTTGTCTTGCGGGGACAGCTTGAAATGTTCAGTGGAGGTTGTATAAAACTGCTGGGGAGGGTCAGGTAACAATGGAACCTGGTTCTTGTTGAGAGACTTGACATGAAATTCTCCATAGGATACCATGCCCTCTATGAAACACTGGAATGGGTTGCCCAGAGAGGTAGTGCAGGCCCCATCCCTGGAAACATTCAAGGCCAGGTTGGACGGGGCTCTGAGCAACCTGATCTAGTTAGCAGTGTCTTTGCTCACTGCAGGGGGGTTGGACTAGATGACCTCTAGGGGTCCCTTTCAACCCAAAACATTCTATGATTCTGTGATTCTATTCATCAGATGGCACACTTCAGCCCTTCTGGTATCCTCTCCTGTATCAGAAATAGGGTGACCAGTAGGAGTAGGGAAGTGATAGTGCCCCTGTACTCGGTGCTGGTGAGGCCACACCTTGAATACTGTGTTCAGTTTTGGGCCCCTCACTACAAGAAAGATGTTGCGTTGCTGGAACATGTCCAGAGGAGAGCAACCAAGCTGGTGAGGGGTCTGGAACACAAGTCATATGAGGAGCGGCTGAGGGAACTGGGGTT
>NW_009259308.1:626884-640660 GCF_000687185.1 Egretta garzetta
CAGGGTTAGGTTAACGGTTGGACTCGATGATCTCAAAGGTCTTTTCCAATCAAAGTGATTCTATGATTCTATTCTATGATTCTATGACTAAGACCTCAGTGCTGCAGACAATGTATGGCTATAGTCCAATTTCAATTTACGACAACTTCAGCTTGATGAAGTAATTGTTTATCAAAGCTGGAGTCTCTGGAGTGTCAGAGTGATATCACTATGTCAATTTTGTTCTGAACACATTTACAATATAATTATTATTACAGTTAGTTCATATAGAGGCATACTGCTTAATGGAAGCTAAGATTTTGGCCTGTGTTATAAGACTTGACTGAAAGTTGGACATGTAGAAGCTGGATTTAATCTCACGAGGAGTTTGATTCACTCGTGTCATCTGTGAATTATTATGTGAATTTGTGCAAATTTTTCCTGTGTGATGCTTAGGAAGTCTCTGAAACACTTATGAATAAGCACAAATATATTCTTTCCCCTTCTTTATCTGTTTTGTGACAGGATTCTGCTGGTTCTTTTAAAACCTTTGAAACCTCCACTAAGAGAAGCAATCCCAACATTTATTCCTTTTGTAATCTACTGTATAATGGGCATTTGTTACCACGTTGTTGAGTACTATCTTAGTGCATGCAGTGAGGGAAAAAGTTTTTGGTGTACCTTGCATCAACTCCAGGAGAGTTGGTAAAGAATTGCATTGAGCTATCTAATTAGGCACTGAACATTAGAGAAAACAGACTGCTTCTGCCCTTTTGTTGTGTAATACTGTCATACCTAGAATTGCATCCTTGTGGAAAGATTCAGAAATATATTCCATGTTTGAAGGGTTTTCATTTAATCAGCGGTCACTTCACTTGAGGATGCATCTTTTTATGAAGGTCTTCTTGCCAGTATGAGGGTTTTGTTGACTGATGGTTTGGGTTTCTCTTTCTCTCAAGAGAATTCTCAAGAAGCATCCATAACTTAGAAGGGACTCAGTGAATGTATGCAATAGAAAGGTGAATATGAAGAGAAAGAATGACTGTTTGTTAACTCCAGTCCTTTGAAAAGTTGTCTCATTTAGCTCCTCCATAGAAAGAAATGGCTGAAAATAATCTATTTTGTTTGAATTAAGGAAGCTGAGCCTTACTGCAGCTATGTAAGAAATACCCTCTTGACTTCCTGGAAACTGAAAGAATTTTTTTTTTGAAGAAGTAAGTTTCTCTGACATCACTAAACTGCATAGAGAGTTTGTGAGTGGTTAGTTTGGTGTAGCAGAGGAAGCAACTTCTTCACAGATAAGCAGGCAGTGCAATGTATGTGCCTAGTTATTCTCCTTTTTGGTTCAAGTTTTGCTGGGAAATTCTTTTGCAGACAGATAACACTTATTTTGCTTTCCAGAGAGAGACACATGCTGTTTCATAAGGACACGCCTGATTTCCAGAAATAACCATGTTTTTATGGCTTAAACTCTTAGCATTTGGCGTTGTGTTTCTGACACAGGATGATTTTGCCAAAGGTACGTAGCAAATGATATTTCT
The DNA here is from genome assembly GCF_000687185.1 of Egretta garzetta. Classification (NCBI taxonomy): domain Eukaryota; kingdom Metazoa; phylum Chordata; class Aves; order Pelecaniformes; family Ardeidae; genus Egretta; species Egretta garzetta. The sequence continues at coordinate 628,405 of NW_009259308.1, forward strand.
TTCTCTCATTTTGATCCCTTAATGTCCTCTGTAGAAGTAAAACAAATCAAAAGTTTTGCAAAGCGGAGAAACATCGTCTTTGTTCAGAAACTAGAATACAATTATATGCAGTGGTGTCAGAATCTAAATCAGGAAGATTGACGCATAATGTACAAGGCTAAAATGTCTTCCGCATGGTCATACTGAGAGTTATATGAACCATTAAAAAAAAAAAAAAAAGAAAGATTTGTAATTTTATTTGATAAAGAATACATTTGATCTCTTCTGTGAACCTGGTCAATATAGACTTTGGTTTCATCTCACGATGCAGTACATTGTTTTCTGTGTTTAAATCCTTCAAGAAAAAAATCTTCCCATCCATTTTAGCCACTCCCTGATCTCAGAATCTCTTACAGTTCCTCAAATTTTGATTTTTTGCTGCAGTGGGGTTAGTAAAAAAATATAAATATTGTGAGTTAATCTCTATAGTTGGGGAATTACTTATTTTATATTACTGTTATAAAATATAAGTTATTTATTTATTTTATAAAAACTGTTTCTTAAAAAGTCTTCAAAATGTTCAGTTGTCTAATCACCCCACTGCAGGTGAGTTTGTCTCTTGGCTTTTATTTTTATTTTATAAGAGAAAGAAAGAGCTCAAGAGGTTGATCTTGCAAAACATGCTAGATAGGACAGATAATGTGAGTAGCAAGAAAAGCAATTCATTTTGAGGTAATACTTTACATAAAGACAAAACCAGATCTATGTTTAAGAAAATATTTTATTGAAAAACTACATATGTACCTTCCATCAGTTTTGCTAGTTAATGTAATTTAGGTTAGTTGATGTCAGGCGCAAAAGCTTTTCTCTGAAGTGATGTTCACCCTAAAAAGTGGCTTGAAACATATTCTGAAATGGCAGCAAATTATATGCAGGGCTGAAACCTCTTTTCACATACACTGAATTTATGAATGTTTCTATCATGTCACTATTTTGACTCCAGGTTTATACTGATGTAAGTAAGAAAATGATCTGGCTTTAGTTGATAACTAGCTAAGAAGAGCATTTAGATCATGAGCTTTAGTTCTCCGGTCCTTCAAAGTCTCTGAAGAGAGGCAGCACTGAATAAATCTGGTTGGTAGTGTTGGATATTATAAGAAAACAAGTGAATGTTGTACTGTAGAGGAAAAGAACAAAATCTCTTGCTTTTCGTGTCTTTTTTTTTTTTAATCTGCTGTCCTACTTTCCATTTTATAAGTCTTTCTGAGACTTCCTATCGCTCCCTTTTCTCCAGAAAGGGCAGATTACTGTCTGTTCTCTCAGCCACCTCCACAGTCGGTCGATGTGTTAGCTAACAGTGAGGGATGGAAGACAGAACGAGGGGTAGCAGTATTTTATTTCAAGTAATAGTTATTTTGTGGCCACACACAGTAGCCTAGCTCAAGCCAGTTTCTCTCTACATACTTGTACTAAACAGAAGAGTCTCAAAGAAATGATCAGTTTTAACTCCTCTCTAGTACACTTAGACCAATTAACAGTCTCACTTGGTAGTATCAAGCGCTCAACCTCACAGACCTTGTTTTCACCATGTAGTTTGGCACAGAGACTGATTCTCCCGTCAGGGTCACGGAACCATTATACTTCATCTTTGCTGTGTAGATTACTCTGCCTCATAGCTATGGGTGACTGGGCAGTCTTCTGGGGAGGAGTTTGTTAATGGAGGAGCAATATTCAGAAAAAGGTGTTGTAGGATTTCATTTTATGGCAAGAACAATTTTTAGGCACTTGTTAGTAAGTGTTGGGTGGGCTTTGGGACTTGTTTTGTTATTACTATTATTATTATTACTATTATTCTCCAGGAGCCCATTGTACCTAGTGATTTTGAAGACCTAGCAGGAGAAATTTTGAGGTTGTCTGACTTCCACCACAAGCACAGACATCCTATAAAACATCCACACTTTCTTGAAATCAACAAGCCACTTTTAAGAGCATTAAACTACATGTAAAACAAACAAAAATTTAGGAATATCTAGAGCTTGCACAAAGGCCTTCTCTTTATGTAAATCCCTGAGATAAAAGGCAGTATCCAGCTGGTTATCCTGGTAAGAAATAGATGAGTCATAGTATTTGTGAATGTAGCCATAAATACCAATATATGATACCAATAAACAATAAAATTTGAGTTCGATCTGTCTCTGTGAACGTTTGCACTGCTGAAACGTCATTAAATTCATCAGTGTGCTGAGCACTATTTGTTAGTCTTTCATTTCTACCTGCATGGAATAGGTAGAAATAGGTAAAATCTTTAGTTGCCAGATGTGTGCTTCTTAAAATCTTCAGTGTAAGATTGATAACATAACACCTTCTAATATCTGGGCTGACTTCCCAATCAAAAACGGTGTGCTAACATGCCTGATACAATGTATCAATTCCTGTTTATGGAAAAAAAACCCAAACAAAACCCAAACTAAAATCCAGGAAAAACCTTTGCAGGACAAGCACTTTTTTTTTTCCACTAGGTCATTAATTCAGGTTCCTCTCCTACTCTCCACAAAAGTATAAGCAATTTGGCAGCCCTCACCCACGTCTGAGCCACTTCCTTTATTTCAGGAAACTAAATAATTGCTTGATAGTTTTGGGTGTGACTTTTTTTATTTTCCAAGTTAAAAGTACCGAGCTTCAGCAGGCACCTCAAATCTGGGGCTGTGCGGTCTCCATGACCAACAGCTGTGGAGGTTTCAACTTGGAAGTGTTACGCTTTCTTCACACAGCCAGCAGCTATCTGTGGAAAGCTTTTTCACAGATTGGTCTGCCCTTTGGAAAGAGTCTGGCAGACCTAATTTTTAAGTAGCAGAACTTACTGCTATTGGCTCATTTTATATGTGTGATAAAGGATAAGGGGAATTCCTCTGGAAGGAGGAGAAGCATTAAGGTAGAAGAAAGTGAAGTGAAGGCTTTAGAGCACCGCCTTGGATGTTTTCCTTTTATGGATGCCTCATTGCAGGTTCTGTTTAGTTTTTTTTTTAGTGGTGCACTTAAGGCTTTCTGAAATACCCAGAGTCCTGCACTGAGACACCTTTTAATAATTTGAAGCAAATTGCCCTGCTTTTTACATCGTGTGCAGTTCTAATACTTTATTCAAAATCAACTGAGAGAGTTTGTGTATGCATAGGGTTGCAGGCAGTCCTGATGGCTTCCTGGGCTGTCCAGATGCAAGCCACTTCTAAACTGGAAGCTGTTCAGTTTCATTATGGTGAGCCATAATGGCTTTATGGCAAGTGATTTTGGGAGAGAGCCATAACCTAAGCCACCAGCAGGACACACGTTAATCGGAGCAGAGCAGCACACTAGCATAGCTACGTGGTTTCTGGACTAGAATTAGTTACTTAGTTTGGACCAAACATGTAATTTTCTTTACCCATTCACCTAGATGTGCACAAACGTAATGAGCAGATGGCTGGGTTGTTGATGTGGTATATTGATTACAAGTACAGATAGGTCAAGAGGCATTGGTTCTGGACTAATGGATCTTTCTTACAGAGTATGGAAAAGACATTTGCTAGTCATTCTGTATTCACTCAGATTCGTGTATTGACATACTGAGAATGTTTTACCAGTATAGACCTAAAGCCACAAAACTGCCATGCAGAGACCAATTCTAAAGAAAATCCAGCTCTCAGTGGCATGGTATGTTGGAAGCACTTCCTTTAGTTTTAGTTTTTAACTTGGTGAACTTATGTTTATATGTTTAGGTTCTGAAGAAAAAATCAACAGTGAGTGGGTTAGAAGCATTACATATATAATGAGATAAGGCAGAAGTGGGGGGGAGGAAACAGGATAAAGTGACTTTTCAAAATGTTCCTAGTATCAGGAATCAAACTCTATTTTTCTGACTCCTGTGACCTATCTGCAGAACCGCCTGCCTCCCTGGGAGCATGTGTATGCATTAAACAAGTAGGCAGCCTCCACACTGAAATTGTGAATGCGTTGTATATAGTGCATGAAAATGATCCTGTTTTCTTTTCCTGTGCAGCTGCATTGTGGTATATACCGTACCATGCTGGGAGCAGGGAAAGGAGAACAGCAGGCCATGAAAATGTTCTGTCCTCTGTTTACATTCTCGATGTAGTTTTAAGAGTTAATATTCATAAGCATACATCTGGCCCACCAGGAAGGCAGAGCAAATTAACCCACAATGAACTCTCTGCTGTCATGGCTTGACTTCTCTTCATACTCATTCAACTACCTCGTTTAGAGTTAGCTTGAGTGTCTCTGCATTACCCCATCGTTTGCAGCACAGACTTGTCCTGCATCTTGCCACTGTGGTTCCTCTGCTGCTCCTGTGCTGCCAGCCCCAGGGCGAGGACCACGGGGGTGGCTGCAGAGGTGGCACCTGAAACAGCAGAGGAACGAGAGGCACTGCAGGAAAGTGTCATATATGGGACAAGGCTTGCTAGAATGAGATCAGCTCTTTGCGGCTGTGAGTGAACTCCTTCCTTTCAAGCCCCTAGCAAGAACACGTGCATTACAGGAATGTAACTGCTTAGATAGGGCTGGACTGGATGTCTGTGCTCTGCTTGAGAAAGACATGCCCTTCAAGCTGGCTGCTGGGGCCGTGACTGCCAGCCCTGCCTGGGAGACAGCGACTGTCCCTGAGCGCTGCTCTTTTCTGCATAGTGCGAAGATGCCCGTTGTTCACATTGATTCATCTTTAATTGTATATAACTAGAAATCAAGCTGTTACTTCTTTCAGGCAAACTTAGGAAGTACAGAGCATCCAAAACATTTTTTGGGGAATAGTTTATTCTCTTCAAAGCTCAGTTTAGGCCCTGAAGCACTTCCGTGCAAAAAATGGTAAAAAGTTTTAAAGTGGCAAAACTCTGACTTCCTCCTGTAAATATCAAGATTAAAATAACAGAAATACTGTCTTTCAGACTGTTGTACTGTGTGTCCTGGTGTATTTCCAGGCTATCCATACACTTGCAAACAGATCTTGTTCACTGGTGTTTCAGTAACTGTTACAGCATTTTATCTATTTCCAGGCTTCTTTCCCTTTCAAGTAAAGCAGTTTGGGGCCTTCAGTGCCAGGATTTTAGAAACTAGCTGTGAGCACTTCAGTGCCAGCTTATATTATCCACAGTGTTGTATAGCTAACAGGATCCACTTCTTTTCTTTTCTTTTATACCACTACTTTGCAGTACTGTTCTTCCAGTTATTCCCTCTGTGTCAGTGCCTCCTCGGCTAGCCCGCTTGCTTAGGTTTCTATTCTCTGGTTTCAAAGACTTCTCTTACAATCTGTCTGTTCTTCATTCATAATCGCACTGCCCTGCACAGAGCTCTAGAGGTATCTTTTGTTGTGCATGAATGAGGGTTTTTTTTTTTGTTGTTGCAAAAATGTGGACTCCATGGAGCAATATTTTTAATTGCCTTTTGAAATACATTCTTTTCCTGACAAAAAGAGAAATAATCAAACTAGCTGTCTAACAGAAAAATGAAGCCATACAATGACGTTTTCTGTACAACACATAAGGAAATAGCAGTTCGTTAAATGGGGCATATATGTCCTATATGAGCTGAAAGATTTTACACTTGGGGAAATGTAGTACAATACAGAGCCTCAGCTGAAATGGTACAAAAATATACAGTTAGTGAAACCTTTCCAGGTAACCATATACATTGCAGAAGCTGTGAATGGAATATTTAAGATAGTATTTGTCCCTGAACTGTTTCTGGATGCTTGAGAATTAAGACCTATGTAGGTAGAAAAAAGGGTAAAATGAATGGCAGAACATAGTCAAGCTTCTAGAATAAGATCTAAGAGACAGAAGTCAGTTGCAGTCTAGGCTGTCTCAGAAACTCATGGTGTGAAGTGTTAAGTCATTTTCATTTCTCTGGATCTCAGTTTCATCATCTGTTAAGTTGAAGGTAGTAACGCTTACCTTATTGCAAAATGTAGAGTCCTAAATCCTTAAATATTCTGAGGGATGCTTGTCTCGCAACCTGTAAACTACCACAAATTAATCTGAAGAAACTGGTTGTACGTTAGAGTGTTTTGAATAATGTATCTGAGCAAAGAAAATGAAAAGTATGGAACAAATGACTTGTGCATGAATTTCTACCTTGTTCTCAGTCCTAAAGCACAGGTGTTGTCAATGGGGAGCTGATACTTTTGTGCTGAGTAAAAACAACCCATACTGTTCTTAACTTCAGCAAATCTGAAATTTTCTAAAACACGATCATGTCAACTGTAGTCTCTATTTTAACCAATGTTGGATGAAATAACTGAAGCTGGTCAATGAGTCCTGAGACACAAGAACAGGACTGCCAGCTTTTTACTTTCCGTGTCTGCGGATGAGATGAGAAGGTGTGCTAAACGGACCGTAGCTGCAAAGGGCTTCATGTTACAAAGCACCCTCCACACCTAGGGGTAGATACAATAGTGAGCCCCCGTGTCTGCAGATGAGATGAGAAGGTGTGCTAAATGGACCGTAGCTGCAAAGAGCTTCATGTTACAAAGCATCCTCCACACCTAGGGGTAGATACAATAGTGAGCCTGTCTAGTAAATTAGGTGTTTTAGGAGTCTCAGTGGTAGCATTTATAAACGTAAACCAACCATTCCAGAGAAATGCAGGCCCAGCTGATTCTGTCAGCGTATGATTTAGAATCATATGCTTGCATAATTGAAGGAAAGATGATCAGTGTTGCTACAGCAGCAGTTTAGTTAATCTTCTTGCGATAGACTTCAGATGTCTCAAATGAATGCAGAATCACATACAGAAACACCTTAGAGAAATATTTTGGTTTTAATGAGTTTTGGGTAGAGTATCTGGAGGATTTCTTTATTCATATCACTTTTTCTTGGAAGAATTTAAATGATTATGAAATATATATTTTTAAAATCATGTGTAATTTTTTTTACTTGGTGTCCCTGATGGCAGTGAGAGATTGTTGCCCTAGGTCTCTTGTAAGCAATATACAAGTTCCCTCATCCCCAAATAATGTGTGTGAATGTGCATGCCTGCGCCATATATCTGTGTGTGTGAGTTCAAGTATAATAATTACGGTACTTGAGACTGCCCGATAAGTACATGAAAATACTTGGCCTTGTTTGCAGTTTCATTAATGCTTCTGTGCTCAACTGTGCTGCCTCAACAGAACTGAAAGACTTCTCTACATCCTCCACACACCTGCAGCTTAGCGTGGTAGTCTGAAGTATGAAATGTTGAGGTTTGAGGGAAAGATGTGAAACAGCAGTAAGAAATATGCATTAGTACAACTTAGTAGCATTTCTGATTTTGCTGTCCTAGTCTGCTAATCAAATGACTTACAAATAAATGTTTCTGAGAGCCGCCCAATACATTCACTCTCACTCTTAGAAAACATTAGGAGTAACAACAGCTTAACCCAGCATCAACTTACATACTTAAAGGTTCAGAAGGCTTACAGTGGAATGGTGCTGAACACAAGGGAGGCAGTTGAAAGAAATAAATGTGAGATCTAGGAAGAGCTATTTATCCTTGATATTAATGGATCGAGGTTTTGTAATACTTGGTGGTTTTGTAATACTCGGAGGTGAAACTTTCATAAAATCTGGTAATGTTTGGGCTCCTGAATTTAGCACTTATACTTTTCTGAAGATTGGCCGGTTTGGCCATGAGGATTTAGAAGTGATAAAATACATAACTTTTGATATGTATTAAAAAAGTATTTATAGAGGCATGCCAGTTATGGAAATCTCTCCTACAGATGCCTTTTAAATCAACACAGGATGTATTAAGTTCATTAGAAATCATAGCAGGGTTCAGGAGAAAAAGTCCCACAAAAATTCCAAGATTTGTGGATCAGATTATTCAAAAATCTAATAAAAAAGTGACAGCTGCATTTGTCTTCCTCCTGTGATTAATGCTAGGCTTAAGGGCCTGCTAAGATGCAGTTTTGCGCCACCCTGAATAAACAGACAAGTGTTTGGCACGGTAGCTGTTTTAAGTATTTTGTGTTAATGTTGGGAAGAGAGGCATTTACAATGTGGAATAGATTGTGCTCCAGACATGTCAACAAGCATGTCATCATTGCAGGAGTGTGCCTTAAATGGCAAGAGAAGGATTGCTTGTAAACCACAGCTTCTAAAAAAAAAATCTCTTCACTGAGCAATGAAGACATTTTAGTAACACCGGGAATGTCAGATATGCCATTTTTGGCTGCTCTCTCTGCAGTTGATGCTCTCTGTTTCTCTTTGCAACAGAACTGTGGCTCACCTAAGTCTCACCTCAGTGGTGACGTCAGTGGAAAGTCTGAAAAGGCTTTCAAGTGTCTTACAGGATTTATTTTATCTTTGTGGGGTTTTTTTTCCTGTATTTTGTTGAATTTTCTTTGGCTTTATATTGGAACAGGAAAATAAAGTCCAATTTTATTTTTTTTTTAACCTACTGGGGGTCTTCAGACTCAAAGTTCTGCTTTTCTGTTAGCTGCTGTGAGAAAGCTGTTTGGAGGAGGCACCCCCGGATTTGACTGTAGGCTCCAAAACACTTGGGAACTGTTTTTTCGTAGAAAATGATCATATTTTCAGAAGACCTCCGTGTGTTGGTCACTGAGACAATGTGAAAAATTGGAGTCTCCTGCTGCAAGTTAATATTTCACGAATCTTTTTCTGAAGATGTGGATACTGAACACTTGAAAAGTCAGGAAGGAGCTGCTCCTGTGTGTGTGTGACTGCCTGACATGTGTGTACAGTAGGGCTGGTGGCCACAGGCACGATCAAGCATTCTTGTTGGGCCAGGTGCTGTACAAATGTAGGATGAAATATGATCTTGTCCTCAAAGGGTTTATGATCTGTTTCTGGACAGCATAGATACTTCTTAAAAAGGAATGGTACAGAGGAAAGAGGAAAGACAGATAAGGGAAAGATTAATAGTAGCTTATGTGGCCAAAGGGTTTGCATAATCCCCTGTGCTATTTATTTCCTTTTCTCAGAAAGGGACATACAGCATCTTATTCAAAGCAGCATAGAACTGCATAAATTTTTCCCTGGATCTAAAATAAACTCTCCTACATAGGTCCATGTATTGCAGGTCTCACACTGTGCTCTTATAACTTCTTTATGTCACAACAACTGATGTGCATATTCCTGGAAGATAACTCTTAATGATAAAACTGCTGCAGGTAAAAAAGCTCCTCTCTTGCTATATAGAAACAATGAAAAAATCAGGTGACATACAAGGGCACTATATTTATTTGCAATGATTATTTTCTCCAGCTGTTTAATCCTTTCATTAACATATTGCATTCTCTCACCAGTGAGTGAAATACAGTAAACAAACAACAGAATGTGTAGATGATGTGTTACAAACACACACACAATTCTCTCTCTTGTATGGGATAGCATATAATCTCACCCCTCTGATTCTTAATTCTTCTAGCAGATACTCTATCTGCAGGAGATGAGCTAATGTGAACAGCATCCATATATGAAAGAGAACCACCATATTCTGTTCAATTCAGAAAATGTTTATGTTGCATTCAGCATTCTCATATAGAAGTGTTCATAAATAGTAATAACAATAATAAATTCATTTTGACCTGTAATTGACCTAACAGATTTATTTAGACTTAAAAAGAAGAATTACACTGTAACTGTTTTCTCTTGAAAAAATCAAGGAGAATGAAATACAGAACTCATCTTTGGAGTTGCAGAGGATGACATCATGGTTTCTGAATATCAGATGGTGAACTCTGTAGGCACAAGCTCTGGGAATTTCCTGCAATTTATTCAAGTGTGACCTGGATCCATATTATAGTATAGAATATTTTTTTTGAAATATTTATTGAACTCTACAGAGGTTCTGTTTTGGTTTGGGTTTTTTTTTGTGGACTTGGTTGTGATCCATTTGCTGAATTGGAGTTCAGTCATAAGAACTTTTGTGTTCTAGATAGCTGCAAGTTTGAGTGAAAAGATTTTGTTGTGAAATGCTAAGGGTTTGGAATGGCTGTTTGTTATTACAGTAGTTGATCATAAGACACAGCTGTGACTAGAGTCTTGAATGAAGCTGATGTATTGTGTAATTGTTTAATAATATTGTCTTTCTGTAAAATCTGAGCTCTGTCTAATTATGTCGGCTTGTCCTTGTGGCAATGAGCAACCAGAGGTAGCAGGTCCATAACGCTACGTCCTTTAAAAAAAAAAAAAATCACTTAAAATCTTTATGGTAATCTTTGAAAAGCATTGGTATGATTGATAGAGTGATAAATCTTCTAATTTATGACTGATGTCAGATCTTTACAATGTTAGTAGATGCAACTGGTATCTTTTTAGTGAAATTTTCAGTAGGTGTAAGAATTAACATTCATAAAGAAATTCTGATCAGATATGAAGCCAAATGGGGGGTGAACAATGTCGTGGGACAGGGAGTCAGGGTGTGATGGTACAGCCATTGCTACCCCAAAGCATGAGAAGAAGGATGATGGAACTGGTTTAAGAGAAGGGATTTGATTCTGGGACTGAGATGGCAGTGGGGAAGAGAGCAGCTGAAAGGAGGGGGAGAGAGAAACACACGCAAAACTGATAGGAAGCCTCTACGTCATACTGCAAAGCCTGAGATAGCAGCCAAAGTCCCTGAGTTCCACCACTCTTGTGCTGTCAGCAAATATCTGCAAAAGTCATTGATGAAAGTCTTCTAGCACTGTCCTACACAGGAGATGAAAATGTCCTAATGCTATCAGTACTCCCTTAACCCCAAAGAACAGGTCTGAGCAGGGAGATATGCACATCACTGTATTGCTGGTAAAGCCTGGGGAGAGCAGCATTGTGCCCTTTCAGTTTCTGATTTTTTTTTGAGGGTGGAGGATGTTTTTAAAAAGTAAGAAATCACACATACAGAGTGACATGAAGATTATGAATCTAAGCACTCAGTTTTCAGGACATAGCCTTGTCTCTGTATCTTATGGGATTTTTTACTGTCACATACCATTTTTCCGCTACAGGATTCTCTTCTCTGCATAGAGAATGAAAATATATTCAGAGTATTGTTATATCTGTGCTGCTCAATATATAGTTCAGGCTGTATTTACAGAATTGTTATTCAAAACTTTCTGCAGCTAGAAATATTAGTTTCTTCTTAAGCTTTTTGATGACAGTGCTCATTCTCTGTAGCTAAGTGCTACACACATCGGATTTTCATATTTGTGATGACAAAATGATCCGAAGAGAAAATCAGTTTATTGATTCAGAAAGCTTAATCTGAGATGAGCACCATACTCTTTAAAGTATTCAAACTCTTTCAGTTAATTTGCAGTTTTGAAAGGTCATTGCTTCTGCAAATCAGATGGGTATAATTAAGATAAGAACCTGTGAAATGCAGACCAAGTATTAAGGACCGCTGTATGGAAAATGAGTGTAAATAGATTTTTGTAGCATCATACAAGAATTCTGTGACAAGAGCTGAAATATAATCCTGTTACCTAAACCAGCATTTTACTACTTAGATGTGGGATCTCTTTTCTGTTTTTTTTTTTCCTTCCTGTGGTCCCCTGCCTCACTAACTCCATGGCTCACGCACAGAATTAGCTCTGCAGGCAAAAGGTATTTTCACCACATGCTCTGGAGCATTTCTGTGCTGGACCAAAAGAGCAGCCTGCGATCACATAATGAAAGAACTCGGTGAATATTTGTAAGTGTTAGGAAAGGAAAGAACTAGGGTTCTGCACTGGACATTTGACACCTCTTGAATAATTAATTACCTTTGTTCCCCAGACAATACCTTTTGGAACAGCTTATGTGTGTACGATTTTATTATAAAATAGTCATTGCACATTGTGAAAGTCACACGTATCTGTGACGTTTCAGGGTGTAATTCTGTGCTGAAGTTCTGGCAATGTCGTAAATGAAGCAAATCAAGCTTTTTCATAGCTACTCTTTCAATATTTGGAACAGAATTGAAGCACTAACACTGAAATTCTGGCTTGTGTGTTGTGTTTTGGGGGGGGGGTTGGGGCGTTTTTTGGGTTTTTTTGATAAAACACCTAGCGAGGTCTAGCTAAACATTTAGTTCTTTGCAATAGTGTAATACTAAACCTGCTACATTCCTGCACCTCTTGGCCAAGGCCAACCTGTTGGTAGCTGTCTTTCCTACTTATTTTTGAGGATTACAATTGTTTCTATTGTATTTAATGTCCATGGAAGTGACTTATATCATGTTATCGTTATTTTTGTATTGTTTTCAATTATTGGTATCAAAATGAACATTGTATTTGTTGATGCTATTTATTTGACAAAGGGTTTTA
>NW_009259308.1:640674-651259 GCF_000687185.1 Egretta garzetta
ATTCCTGCTTCTTGCAAAAAGGAGTGAAACACTTTAAAGTAGATGCCATGTTTGAAGTAGATCACATTTATATTGATAACATTTATAGCAATTTCCACTAGATCTGTGGGACGTCAGGAAATTGGGAATTACAGTTTTCAGAATGCATTGTTTCAGTTTGGATGAAGGGCAGTATAATACCCATTTAATGGAGCATAGAATTGAGATGGGAGTAGGAGGAAGATCCCACTGAAAAACCATCGCGTTGTATCTATTTTGAGCTGTAGCCTTTAATATCCTTAATCAGCACCAATGCTTGTGAGGTGGATGTTGGTAGGAAATTTAAGTGCAGAATATTGTCTAGAAATATTTGATATCTGTGCTCAGGTGTCAGAGATGTTTGAAGAGAAAAAGTAAAACTGCTTGTTGAGTATTTTAAGTCTTTCTAAATTAAGAAGTCAAGCAAATTTTGTATTACTGTGGTAATACCAAGATAAGAATTAAGTAATAAAAGAAAATATTTTGGTCTTTTTGGATCACGTTAGGATTTCTGCAGCACAAGCTGATTTCAGTCTCTCTGATAGCCTCCAGAACTAGCGCAGAGCTTAGCTCTGCTGACTAGTTATCCGCTACTGACTGATTTGCTGTTTGGTCCCTTGTCTCTGTCACTGACTCCAAAGCCAGGGAGGAGCTGGATTGGGGCCCCACAGTGGAAGAAACTGTGGAATCTGATAATACTGTAATTCTGAACACACTTATAGTCATGGAAATAATGTCCTTCATTTTCTTAGTGATGATATCTGATTCATTTTGAGGGAGAAGTGCTAACACTCTTGAACTGATTCATCAAGATAGGTAGCATCTTTGTCTCTAGATGAGTATGGAAAATTACCTGACCTTTGATGGATATTTTGATAAAAGCAGACACACAGGCCTAGGCTGAGTTTCCAGGAAGTGTAGGCAGCATATTATCATTCTTCCACTTATAACAAAGATTAAAGGCAATTCTTAAAGGGGAGGGGGAGGAATTCTTGCTCAGACAAGTCACTGAGAATGTCTGTCTTCTCTAGAAAGTAAGCATATTGTGCAGAACTAATGCAGAGGGGAAGAAGCAACGTCTAATTAAGAAAAATGTATTATTTTTCCAGTCAGGAAGGCATCTCATCCATACCTTAATAAGGGTTAGAGCTGCACTACTGAAATGATTATAGTGTCCCTTCAGAAAATTCTTACCTGGAGAAGCTTTCAAACTATATTTGTGAGAGTTTTGCTTGAGAAAAACTAGCTTGTCTTTAAAATAAAAGTTCCTAAGATTTTACTAATTTTACGTATTTAAATCTGTGCCTTCGAGAAAGCAAAGAGATATTCACTAGTTTTAATTTGAGCCAACTTCAGTGGGACTTTTTATAGTGAAAGGAAAATGCATCACTGTCAGCCTAGACACACAAGGCTTGATCCCTTAACCACCATATAGCCACCATTCAGGATTCCCAAACCATTAATGGGATGACAGTTCTTTATAGCATGTGGTTTTATACATGTAAGTAGAAATACAATAACTCTTCCTAAATGCTGAAGGGTTTAGAATAGGCTTCTGCATATAGGGATGTACCTAACCTTGATTATTTCATACACATGTAAGTGGTTTTGAGTGAAACATAATGTCAGAGACTGTAATTTTTATCTTCTAGGTGAGACAAAGAAATATAGCTTCCTTAAAAAAAAAAAAGGAACATTTTCATTACAATATTACCTTGCAAAATATTTGTTTCATTTGAGGGAAAGGTATGTATTTGCAGAAAACAGACCGCATATTTATTTCAGTAAGTGCTGCTAAACATTAGTTATTAAAGGAAATGCAAGAGAACAGAGGCTTGTGACACCTGTTCATCGTAGCAAATTGTCACCTTGTAGAGCTGATATAAAATATTTCTGCTTCATAAATGGACTTCTGTTACACAGAGCTCAAAACACTCTAGCAAAGAAAAACCATTATTGCCAAGTTAAATAGAAACAGATCCCAAGCGTTGACTACTAAAAGGTCACTGGGAAAGTTGTTGGACAAAAAGAAATACTGTGGAACTTTTGCTGAGTAAGAAGCAAAAAAAGGAGGGTAAATGAAGACATAAGAAGGAGTGTTTTTTAATTCAAACTTTTAAGTTGTTTGTTTGTGACAGTTATTTCATAAAAGTCACACATTTTGTAGCAAACGCAAGCAAAAAGTCATACTGAACAATGCAAAACAAGAGGAGAACGTAATGTTGACTATTGTGTGAAATAAACCATTCACCTAATGAATCCTGTTAGTCAATCAGCAAAGAGGTAGGAGGCCTGTATATCACCTTGGCTAGTTGCAGAAATCCTGGGTAAAGCTTCTGCATAAAGTACTTGTCACCCTACCAAAGGGTGGACACGAGAACTTAATCTGATATTCAGCAAAGACTAGTGGAGGAAGACATGAGGGTATTAATCCTTCTTCCTGGGAGAAGATTGCTGTCAGCTTCAAAAGAAAATTTCTGCCTACTTTCAGGCAGGGGTATCAAACTGAAGCACAAATAAAAGCGTTGCTTGGACAGTTGGGTAAGATCAAAGGGTGACACCTTTCAGGTGTTCTGAGCATGAGCAAGAGTAAATCAAGAGTAGGGAAATAACAGTAATGCACTAGTAATTTTGCAGCAGGGGTCAGTACATTCAGCAGCTGCGTTTAATTTTATGATCTGGAACTATTGTGGTACTATAGGAGGCAAATGCAAATGAGAATTCACATGATCAGGATTATAATGATAGGTCTTAGTGAGGCACATTTCTATAAAGGTTACCATCTACTCTCCTTGTAAAATAAATCCAAACCCAAAATCAAAACAGTTCAGCCGTGCTGGTGACACAGATTCCTAATCTACGTTTTAGGTCAGAGTGGCACATCTCTTTGAGTCCTATTTCAATCTATGTGCATATAATAGCATTTTCACTGGAAGTGGAAGATGTTGCAGAGCGCATGTGGTTGCAGTGTTGGTGCAGTCGTAGAGACAGATGAGAAGTCTCACTACAGGAAATGTGATCGTTAGGGAAATGATCTGTCACGAAATTCATTGTAATACCATATTTCAGAACAAAAAGTACTTCAAAGCTTTTAGCCCAATAACAAACTCAAAACCAAATCCCTGTGACGATTTCTCATACTGAGACAGGAGATTTCACTCATAATGAAGAACGCTGGGAACGACTGACAGTGTGTGATGCCGAGTATTTGAAGTGTTGGATGTTGGTTTCTTGTTCCCAGATTTTATCTAGAAGCTTCAAAATGCAGTTGCTGGAGAAGAAACCAGTTCGATTGCAAATAGATCCTAGCTTGGTCTCTCTTCTCATTATCTTTATGGTACACTTGCTTTTCATATGCCTGCTGTTGTTAAAATCTCTAAAATGCTTTCTGAATTTCAGTTCTTTAATGATTCTTTACTAAACATAACTAGATTTACTATTATTTAAGTGTCCATTGTTTACTATCTTACTGGTGTGTGTTTTTAATACAGCTTTTTAATGCATTTATTAATGTAATGGTCAAATTGGTGAGCACCAGCCCGGCTCATGACGTCTTCATAGGTAAAGATGTGGTATGAGGAAAACAGAGGAAGTCAGAAAGATTCCTTAGAATTTCTCAACTCAGACAGGAGTTGTCTGCATGCTACAGAAAAAAAAAAAAAAGGTTTAAACATCATACAGTACAGATTCTCCAGATCTGGGGGGATTCAAAGGATTCTCTGGGGATGCAAGGGTTGTTCATCTTCTGCAAAACCCAGTTTCTGCTGCTTTCTTGTCTTACAAGGCCAGAGGCGTTTCAAGAACACATCCAGGTCCATTGCACTAGCTTTGTACTGTCAGCAGACTAATAATTAATCAGAATGAACTTTCTGTATTTCTTTGTAAAAATATATCTTTAATCCAGGGCAGGAGCCCTTATTTTCAATGGCATTTATGATCTGTTTATCAGGGAAACTTCATTGAAATCAACCGATTTTTTTTTGCTGTTCTCTAATTTTCGTGATTCTGTTAAGCTGATAGAAAGAATTATTTATTTGGTTTCTTAAATTTAAATTAAAGAAACTTTATATTGATGAATCTTTTTTCAAAAGCTTACTAATTTAAGCTATGAAATAAAAAAAATCCTTAAAAAATTGTAAGGTAGGTAAGAAATATGGTATGAAATGCCTAGGTGTAAACATATTTGACTGCATCTCTTCTGCAGGTGGTAATAACGCTCTAAGCTACCCCTTGCAGCCTTGGCCCTCTGACTGCCCAGGGAGGCATCCTGGCACATGTTGCTGCTCCCTTCCCTTCTGCAGATTTAGGCTTCCTTCATGTAGCAACTAGAATATGGCAGATGGAGGTGCTTCCCCTTTGGTGTCTGGTATGCTTGATCTGGACCTGTAATCTTGGAAGTGTTTTCAGGTTTGTTGGTATAGAGATAGTCATCCATTTTTATTGATGCATTAAGGATGAAATCTGAGGCCACTCGGATGCCTCTTACCATACTGTGTCCAAACCTGTTACACGATGTGTAATTTTTCCAGTGATTACTTTGCTCTCGTTGCAGTGAGTCACCGCTTTTTATCTAAATATGGACTTAGCTTAATTTCATAGCTGACAATTTTTTACAGAGGATATATTCGATTTTAAGAAAAGCACAGGTAACAATATGCAGATGCAGTAATTTGTTTTTACCTCTGTCAGTTTTAAAGTTGGTCTGAAAAATCCTTCTCCATATCATTCCCAGGGCTCTGGAAGCACACAGTAATTGAGTTTGTATTCTTTGTGAGGACAAGACACACATTCAGAGTCTCACTGCAAATACTGCTAAGTTAGATGGGAAATCAGGCATACTAAGAAACAAAGTTAATTCACTCAGTTGTATCAAGCTCCTGGTATACCTAACCAAAGGACTCCTTGCACAGTTTAAAGCCTCGGCAGAGATTTGCCATGAAGAACTCTTATCTTATAACTAGGTATTTGGAGTTAGTCTTGTAAAAATCTATGCATGCTTGGTATTAGAAAGTGAGAGATGTGAGGATGTTAGGTAAAAGTAATGTCTTGCAAATAAATATGCTATCTTCTAGGTATAATTTAAACAGAGTAAAAGTTCCATCTCCTCTGAAATCCCCAGTGCTGTTTCTGGAACATATGAGCACTAGCGTTCTTTGGGAAAAGTGTTGTTTGGAAGTTAACTCTAGGAGAAAACATTTTAGAATGAACTGAAAGAAAATATAAAAAAATAAACTGAAATCCTAGAGCCTGTAAGTAAATTATGTTAACACACTGTGCAAGTGTGTGCCTGAGCCTAAACGGAGAGGGAGCAGTAAAGCCACAGAAAAAAAAAATAATAGCTGGGTTATGAGTGTTTATTTAGGTACTAGAGGTATTCTTCTGAAGCGGAAAATCCATCTGATGTGATGCTAACTGAAGATAATATCAAATGCCGTAGGTAAAATTCAAAGTAGTTATTGCCAAAATGAAGAATAAATTAATTCAGAAAATGACATAAACTGTAATAAATTAATAAATTGTTCTGATATATAAGAAAAGTTGTGAATAACTTGGTGGGTCTGCTAAATTGTTCAAAAGTAATAGGAGCAATCAAACAGAAGACTAAAGGTGCCTTTTTACAACATTTTTCATGCAGTTGGCCCTGGAGAGATTCCTGTTCACTGTTTGAAAGTATGAGGCAATGTTAGAAACCCGGGCTGGCTACAATCTGTTCGTGATGTGGGAGAGGGGGCACAGCAGTGTAACAGCACAGGGTGTTTGCTTCTGTGAGCGCTGCGGAAGAGGATGCTTGATTTTCTTTTACGAATGAACTCTGCATAAAGCTTGTGAATGTTGTCTTTGGGAAGCAAGCTTCAGAGCTGAATCATGTGGGATTCACCCCAAATTTCTTGAAGGACTTAACAATATGAATTTACAATAAAAATAACAAACAACTCCCTAAGCGTTAGTTGCTATGCTGGAGGTAGTCAGTGTGCTACACCAATCATCTTTTTAAAGGTGGTTCTTTGAGCTTTAGATCAGTGAACCTTCAGTAATTAAAGAATACTTGAAATAGCAATAGCAGAACTATAAAAGGAAAAAGTACTTTGGGTGTTTGTACTGGGCAACTTGGATCATCCTAATCTGGGACAGTCACTGGATTTACTGTGTACGGCGTAATGCTCATGGAAGGTAAACTACAGTCTTATTTCTTAGATAATAAGTGTCTCAAACTGTGATGCACCATGAGGCTTGTGTCACTGTAGAGGCTGCTTGAGTAGTGCTTTGTAGCTAAAGAAGCATACGAAAAATGAAAGACGAGTCATTAGGGCAACTATGCTTTCTGGTAGTTTAGTTTTGCAAAATTCTGTGTTTTTAAATGATGTAGGCTGAAGTGTTAATGTTTTTGTACATTGCTACTCTTCACCTTACCTCAGTGAGAAAGTTTTACTCATTTGTGGGTTGACAGGCAGCCTTGCCATGGGAACGGGAAGGCGCTTGCTTACAATGCAAGCTGAGAGCTGGTTTGCTAAGTACAGACCAGTGCTCTGCAAAATGGAGATAAAATTAAGGCACCCACATCCTGTGACACCATATAGTTCTTGCAAGCTGCCATTTACCAGGAAATTGAAAGAAGTCCATTACCTCCAAACACTGTTGAAACACCAAAATGCTTGAAATGTTATGCTTGATGTCCCTTATGTTCTTCTGTACAGTTGAAAGTGTGCCCTGTGAGCTAGATCTTCTGCTGATGCAATTCAGCCTCTTGCTGGTGCTGTCAGAGGTGGAGCAAAACCCAGCTCTGGCTACTTGTCTGCCATAGTTTTGCAGGTGAACGTGAGCATATTCCTATAATTTGTAGCTAATGTAACTCTTCTTGTACTTCTGTAATCATTATTTGCTGTTAGTTCCTGTGTCTGTTCTTATTCTTGTTAAAAAAATGTTAAATATGCAGCTTTAAATTATTAAAAAAGTTCAACTGTGTTCTATTTATGGAATACATATACCTTTTGGAGGATATTATAGACTAGGTGGAAATTGACTCTTTTATTCTTGTGTTTGGCAGGAATAGTGGTAGGAACTTAGATTTTTATTTATCTTTAGCAATAAAATATTAAAAAAGGCTGTCTGGGTCTATTTTGGAAATTCTTCTGAAATGATTAGGTTATCATCTGAAAAGAAACCTAAACAAAACATAACATAAACAACATTTTCATTAAGCTTGTTCAGTTACCTGAAGTCAAAGAGTATTGCCCCAGTGAAATCTGGTCAAGACTAGGAAGATAAACATAGGGCCATAGTCACATGTCACAGGCTTGCTGGGCAAGCAGATCTAAATTACTATCTCTGTAGAAGGCTGAACCAATCTCCTTCATCTTGTCATCCCTGAATCTCAGAATTTCTGATCGAGTTGGCAGAGAGATAGCAAGGCATCCAAAAAGAGGCAACCTAGATTCTGAAGCAACTGCAAGTTGTGAAACTTTCATAGTGAAACTCTGGTGTGAGGACAGGTCAGTGTTTAGGCTAAGGAGAGCAGACACATCTTTTAAATGGGGATATTTGTGGTGTGGAGGCATCATCAGAGTCATGGACCAGTTTCCTGGAGCATGACATAAGCAGATACATGACGATAAGATAATGAACAGAGCCAGCCAGGAAGAGATCAGCTCCTTGAATGCAGGACTGTTGCAGTTTAGAGGTAGGCTGATGAAACTGCTTCAGAAGCAGCAGAAAATCAGGAACTTCTAACCATCTGGGGAGAGGGGGCAGGGAAGGGGAAAAAAAAAAAAAAAAGGGCAAGAAGTAACCAATCAAATATGGCTTTTGCAATTTTAGGCTTCCCAGCAGAGAGTAGCGTTGTCTGGCTCATGTGCAGAAAGCAGCGGAGCCCTGCAGGACCCACTGCTAGCCCCAACCCCCCCTCTTAGCCCGTTAATGTATCAGCACTGCACCATAAGCTGTTGAAGGTGTCAGCATTAACGCAGAGCCTGGGAAGGAACGCATAAAGACATTTTGTTGGACAAAGTGACTACTAAAGACCAAAACCATTTAACAACAGTTTTGTTACTTTTAAGTGTTCAGGTAATTCTTCTGCTTCTTCCTAGTAAGGTGGTGGATTGCAGTGGGTTTTATTTACTTTATGTGATATCTCTATATCTCTGCCAAACCAGAATATAAAGAGTAAGTGAAACTTCAGTCTGACTAATGGGTAAACATCAACATTGACCTCTCAGTTTTGTCCCCTAAGGTCCAAAAGCAGAAACTTACCAAGACAATAGGAACCCTCCCATGGTTAAGTGACTCAAATCTAAACTGAAATGGATTTATACTGAAATGGGAGTTTGACCATATGGCTGATTAACTGTGATGACTCATAGCCCAAAAGGATGTGACTACAGGGTACAGCAAAGCAAGACAGAGAGAGGTCCCTGAACAAGCAGTAACACAACTAGCTTCAGAAGCAGGATTTTTACAACCACATTTGCTAGCGTAGTGCCAAAGCTCATTAACATTGATGAGGTAAAAGATGAGTTTCATTAACAACTGCCAATAACCTAAAACTGAAAGACAAAGCATGCTTGGAGATTAAGCCATTTTAGCATTGTTTACCTTTGCACAAATAAAAGCACCTACACTCCTGACTGTGGAGCAGATGCTCCAGCAAGAAGCTCACATTCCTCAAGTAATGTAGAGCCTTGTTCACAGGGAGAAAGCCGTGGTCAAATAGATTGTAACTGGCCTAATTTGAGAAGTTCCCCGTGATACCAAGTCCAGTGGGATCCCACTCAGCCATCAGCCACCCACCTCTGTAGAGCGAGGTGTGCAGGGGTGATGGCAGCTTGTGTAGATGTTATGGACTTCAGTGTCATTTCTTGCATTCTCTGGAGAATGCTTTTGTAAAAGTTCCATTTCCATTTGTCAGAGAACCATATCCCTTTGGGGCAGCTATCTGCCCCAGACATCTGCCAAAATGAATTGATGACCTTTAATTCAATTGTCTTTTATACCATCTGCTCTGGTCCTAGAGGATTGGCCGCTCATCCCCTAACAGAAACACATTATGTCCTGGGTAGGGAGTTCCATTCCCTGATAACCATGTTCCTTGTTTTCTTGGGACCTTACTAACCTTTGTAAAGGTTTTTTTGGCCCTGTCAACCTAAAGAAAGCTGGTGGTTTCCTGCCTTATCTTTCATTGCACTATTTCAGATTGCTTTAAACCATCATCGTTGCAGGTGCTGTTGATCTGTCCTTAATTTCTTTGGGTCTTGGTTTTCCAAATGTATATAAAGATCATAATTTATTTCCAAAAGGAAAGAAAGATATAGCATTGTGTTAACAGTGCACAATTGATTGATTTTGCAGCAGACATTACAAAGGGCAGAGCATCATGCAGTCTTGACCATGGAATTTTCTACAAAACAATCTTGTGCAGCAAAGTGGGAATCCAGAAGCTAGAATTTCACGTTTTTATGGTTTTTCAAACTTTCTGGATGTGATTTTGAAAATCCCAACTGAAATGCTGCAGTCTGTTTGGATCTTCAGGTGTAGCAGTCTCAATTGCCTTGATAATGTCTGGCACCATTTTAAATTGTCTTTCATAATTTTAATATGAATGAAACTACCTTGAAATTTTCAATTTGCTGTATGAAGTGTTATAAAACCGGAGAAACTGACACAGAGTTTGTGCAGGGATTTGATCATAGTCCAGTAGTTCAGTTTATCTGAGTACTCCTAACAGCATGCACACCTGTGCAGAGCAGCCCATGGAAAGCCAGGTCATTCCACACTGGAGCTGGTCAGCATGCACCAAGCGGCAGGCAGAGAAAAGACTCACGTGCCTTCCCGAGCCGGCAGAGCTGAATGCTGAAATTAAGCCCTGTCAGTCCCCACTTCCTATTTGTGTTTGTTGCTGGGGTTATATTAGGGATCTGTTACACGCTTACATGCCGGACTCTGTAGCAGTCCTGATTCAGAACATCATCTTAATTTGAATTATGGGCTTAATTCCTACTGAAGTCAATGATGAATTTGTGTGCAGCAGTGCTTTCTTGAACTTTTTGGGTTTTTTTGTTTATTCATGTTATCAAATTTGTGCAGCATATTTATGAAATGCTATATAGGTGCTAAATAATATCTCCAAGTGTCTTAATCAACACAACTGAGAATTTTCTGATATATTCCCTTAGTTAAAAATGAAAGAGCAGTTAATTTTACCAGGTCACATGGTCATAAATTAATCAGCATTTCAACCAAATGCTGTTAAAGTATAGATCTTGAAAGAATAAAATCTTTCCCGCCTTTGCCCATACTGTGTTTCTGCTTCAGCTTTTCCATCTGTCCTCACAGAAGACATTACACATGCTACTTCCAAACTGCTCTATCTATGTGTATGTGTGTTTACAAACTGATACTTGTTTTACAGATCAAATCGGGTTTCTGACCTCCCACTTTCAAGTGGGACCTGTTCTTGCTATTTGTCACAAGGTGTATAATGCCACTATATACATCTCTCTTATTATTAGACATCAAAAATATTTACAGGTCTGATGAATTTCCTGGCTTGTACATTGCCATGCCTATAGAAAGA
>NW_009259308.1:651280-672886 GCF_000687185.1 Egretta garzetta
GAGTGTAAAATTATTTGGAGCATGAAATTGGATGTTCTCTTTGCTTTGGCCTGAGGGCTTTCCCTGGGTCCCTATACTTTGAAAGGTCCATAAAATTCTTTTCCTAAATTCTTGTCTAGAATCTTTATCTAGTACCTTTGATTTTACTTTTCTTTCCCAGACTGCTCACTTAATATTTTTAGAATAAAAAATTGTAATAAAAATGGAAAAAAAGGAAAACATTTATGAAAGGCTAATGGAAATTGTTTGCTACATACAAAAGATGGAAGTATAGGCTGTTTATGTTCCTTTTGCCTTGAATTATTTAAAGCGATACTGAAATTAGTCTTGTCCAAATCCTGAGGAACATGAGCTTTAGATTTCTCAGGTTCTTTGCTGGAACATGGGACACCAGAATCCCTGTGAGCAGACTGGAGTCCTCCATTCTGAGCCTTTATTTTCATCTCCTGCAATGTTCAGCATACACTGTCTTTCAGAAAAGAATGATCAGCACAGGATTTAAAGCAAAATCAGATGAACTGTTTTACCCTCTTTTTGCTTATGATTATCAGATAGATTGTTAGTTCAAGTTGGGGTTTATGTGTCATGTGTGTTATAATGAAAGTAGCAAATAGAAAAGGAGGGAAAAAAGGACACATTTATAATGCAGGGTAACTGTCCAGAGTTGGGCACCAAAACAGATGATCTGATTTTCAAAAGATAAATAAAGGAGGCAATTGAAGTACTGCTTTCACTTTAAGTTTTTGTTGAATTCAGGAGGAGTTGTGCATGCTCAGCTCTCTTCTGAAATCTGTTGATCGTTACTTCTGGCATGACATGAAGCACAGGTCCCTTCTGGATAGCACTGGCTCAGCTTCTCTGAAGGGCCAGAGCCCAGGTTTTGCAATCCACATTTTGAGATAGCGAGGGGCTTTTGTATGTGCGTGCACGGCATTCTGGGGAGCTCAAGTTCTAGGACTTTCTCTCTTTGCAGCCCTACGACTGTTCCTGTTTATGCAATCAGACGGATGTGAGCGTATTGTTTTTTATAGCACTTTCAGATCCCTTGCCTGGAAACTTCATAATTTTTAATGAATTTCTAATTGCAGTGTGCCAGTGTAGTAGAATAGTGCCGTTATCTCCACTTCGCAGGGGATATTTCAGAGGCACAGAGATAGAGGGTACGTCCGACCACTCACACAGTAGTAAAATGTGGAATCCCTGGGTAGGACTTGGTCACAGTCCCAACTTTCCTCATGCTGGCTGAGTACAAGATGGATTTCAGGCTATATACTAAATACAGGACATTTTGATTAATGTAAATACTGGTAATTTTTGCTTTTCAATAAAAAAAGAATGATTCCATGTTAGTTTATATAGGAAATATATAAAAATAATTTTTAACGGGCAGTTTTTCTAAAAGATATTGATATGCTTCACTGAATGATTTACTTTTCAAATTACTTGTGCATGAGTAATGGTGGTAGAATCTGACCCTTAGATGATGCTTCCTATCAACATTTTGTGTGTATATTTTACTGTGTTTTAAATTGTACCCTAACCAAGTATATAGTTGATTTAGCTGTTGATCAGTGAATACTGTTTGTCACAATATTTTATGAACAACAAAAATGTTATTCAGTAGCATATTTGATGCATGATATTTAATTCTGATCATTTCTGGCCTGAATATCTGAAGGAAAAAAAATCAGGATAGTATACAAGTAAAATCACTCTCCCTTGAAACAAAAAGAGTTTGCTGGCTGTAGCTGGCAGCCCCGGGAGGGTGAGGAAGCTACCCAGGAGGCAGAGTTGGTATGGGAATGGTTCTCCACTGAGCTGGCTGATTTTTTTCCCATCTGTACTCTCTGTCCTTTTAAGCAACAGAAGCTAGATGTCTATCAGCCAGTGCTGGTTAGGATCTTCACTTAATGCTGAAAGAAATCTGGGTCATGGCAGATGACTGAGACTAACAGGATAGTTTAGAGCATTGCTGCTTGGAGATGTGAGGTTGGGACAGATGTGAGGCTCATGGAGCAATAGGGACTGCTGTGGGTCCTGTTAAGCTTGGAGCAAGGAGCTGTAGAAATACAAATGACAGATCACTGGAAAATGAAATTTTTGTGGACGGTTTGCTATAACCACATCTTTATTCTGATTTGTGCCCCTCTGCTGTAGTTAAGGATCTTTCAAAGGCTGGGGCTGTACAGGCAGAGTAACTGAGCACAGTGAAACCCAGGGCTGCACGCTGGAGGTATGTGCATTCCTCTGCTGTGGAATAAGGCAGCTAGTTTTCTTTAAGGCTGAACTGCACAATCATCAGAGAATTCAATTAAACACTCATGTCATTCCTGAGAGAAAATCCTCACTCTGACTCCAGTGTGCTTGTCTGAACCATGGGACCTGTTCTCTTCAAAGACAGCAGCCCCAGCCTTGGAGTCTGTAACAGGGATGCTGCAGCAGTAGCAAACATCACTGCAGTCCTCTCATCACCACTCTGATGAGCCACTTGGCATCTCCTGCAAGTGTGAGAAAATTTGTATTCAGGACACTGTCTGAAATGTGTGATTTCTGCAGCAATAAGGAATTAGTGGGAGCTTCACCTTGGTGAGGGGAAGCACTGTCCTGCAAGATCAGTGCAGCTACCGCCTGTGTGTTTGCCTGTGTCACTAAATCAGAGGTATTCTGTGACTGCAGCTTTGGAAAGACCTGTGGGGCTCTAGGCTGTCCCCAGCCCCTGCTGGTCTCGATAGCCAGGTGCTGTCAGAGCAGCCCCCAGGAACACCCCGCTACACCTTTGCAGCAGTATTGAGCGTTGCGTTCTGGTGGATTGTTGCTCTGTGGTTCTGGTCTGTGGACACTCTGGGCTTGCTGGCGTGGGGCTGTTTGCCACCACTCAGCACTGCTTGCCCTGCCCTCAGCAAAGGTGAAGCTATGGCATTCATGTGATACCTTTATATGTCCTTTTTCATTAAAAAAAAAAAATAAAATCTGCAATGCATAAAAACCACTAGGGACTCACCATTTTTGGTAGTAAAATGATGGGTTTGTGAATTTATTCAGCACCAGATTGTTGTTTGGGGATCCTGTTTGTAGCATAGACTTTTCCTAAGAATTTGTGAATGCCTGTCTCATGTGGTTGGTTGGTTGGTTTGCTTTTTAATCTTAATATTCCCTTTGTAACACTGGAAATGTACCTTTCCTTTTTTCTATTTTGTCTGACTGAAACCTTTCCAGGCATAAGTTGTCTTATACATAGCATCCATAGAATATAGCAACAAGCAATTATGGTTGTGATTGAGGAATACTGATATTTCTGCATTATAAATAAAATTAAATTAAGAGGAAGCAACCTCACCTTGAAAGTCAGATTTCCATCTAAAACTCTTTTCTGGCTCAGAATACAACATGCATCTAAGGTTAAAAAAGAAAATAAAAAGATTAAAGGAAATTTTATGGTCTCTCTTCAGAGCCCATGTGTTTTCTTCCCATTTTTGATTGTGCTTTGATCCTATTTTGCAGGAAAGCTTAGTATTTGCAAATCCAGGTGATGTCAGTTGGAGACATAGATGTTCAGAGCACCTGAGTATCAACTATTTATCTCTCTCATCTGCACTCCTCCCTCAGCACCCCCAAGCCAGTTAGCTATTTTTGTTTGGGTCTTTAACATAGCAACAGATCAGAGAAAAATATTATTACAAAAGAGGAAAAGCTCATAGACATATGCCATTTCTTGAAAGAAACGTTCATTTATTTTCAAAAATCACTGGCTGCATCTTTTTGAAAATCACTGATTAGAGTCCCCGCTGAATTAATGCTCTCAGCCTGTACAGAGCTGTTGATCCAAGGACTTCATGCTAATAGATGAGATATTTCTGATTTCAACAGGCTTTATATTACCAGTGGCTAAAATGCTGCTATTCAAACAGTAATAAACTGTTTATGGTTTGATATTTGAACTGATTAAAGATAGTTTAGAGAAATATTTCTAAGTTGTTTCTGTTTTGCAGAGCAAAGTATCCATTTTCTGTTGCTAGCTACATTATGTAAAAAGTAACGTGCAGTCAGGAAGAGATCTACAATACCAGATAGTGCTTTTATCTTGAAGGAACTTAGAGGTAGATAGAGAAGCAAGTCAGACATTTAAGTAAACCATGGTCCAATGAGATAGTCTGAGATGACAAAGTTTGCCCCTACCTCACACTCTTACCAAGTCAGTCAGTTCTCAGCTGCAGCCTCGTTTTCTGCTCAAAACTCTTGAGAACTGAGCTGTGCTCAGTAGCTTCCCAGGACCAATAGAAGTGGCAATTGCAAAAACATGGGAGTAGGAATTGAGAGGACAATGTAATAGCTGCGTGTTCTGTCCTCCTTCTGATTGCCATAAACAATGTGCGTTCAGCAAATCCAGAACCAGCCTGCTGGTATCATTAAGCAGAGCAGTATGGAGGAAGAGGAGTTTCTTTCTGCTCATGGTAGGTGTTGGAAAGAAAGATCAAGGAACATACAGCAAGGTAGAAAAGTCATAACTAAAGTTAGGGACTGGCCCTTGATGACAAACAAGTTTAGGATGGTATCAACGTGAGTCTGCCTCTTGACCTCACACATGCACAAATACTGAAAATATACAAAAGGCAAAGCAAACATTAACAGACTAACACAGATTTTCTTTTGCATGTAGCACAAAATTGCCAAGCAAATATCACAGCCAATGTGTATAGGTGTTTCTTAAGGACTGTGGACAGTAGTTGGCATTTCACAGTTGAAGTAACTGTTACATGGGGGTTTGATATTCTTCTCTCTTGCAGATAATTCACGCAGTGACAAGTACTCCCTGCAAAGCAGCCTGGATGATCCCAAAGATTGCCACCCCCCACTGTATCATCTTAATGAACCTGTACAACTAAAAATAATTACAAATGCAAATTTGGCGAAAAGGAGTTTAATAGGGAAATTTCATGACTGCACTAGAGAAGTTGTGGTTTAGCACTAAGATAGGTCTGATTGCTTGAGCATGTGGGTGCTATGGTAACTCAGTTTCACCATTTGGAAGCACTTAAGCTCTAAACCACAGTATGCTGCACCCTCTTCCTTTTGGGTACGGTTCTGTAGAAGAAAAACAGAAGTAAACAGCATGAGAGAAACCACAGAGCAGCAAAGGTGTCGTTAGCTGTAGTCGAACAAGTGGGTTACTGTAGTTAAAGTCGTCCTATGAAGACTGAGGATGTCATTTAAAGAGCAGTGCAATTGAGAGAAATGCCTTCCTTCTGCCTGCTAAATACACAATACTCCTGGATATTTATTTTAAGTTTGCAAGAACTGCGTATGTGGCAAAAAGTATTTGAAGCGCTGCTTTTAGTTTTGGTTCTACTTTGGGTTTATGGTTGCGAGAAAGTCTAGATCTCATTGGTAACCATTGTTGTTCCATGAAATTAGTATTTCCTGAGGGACATTTCTGTTTTTTTCTGTGATTTTATTTTTCTCTGAAAAAACTAAACTCTTAAATTTAATTTGCAAAATCAGAATCAGAAAATTCCTTTTTTTTTTTTTTAAATGGTCAGAAATATTTCATTTGATATCAGGTTAGTTGAGGAAAATAACCTATTTCAGTATTTTTCTTGTGCTTTTCTTCTTATCCTTTCCTTAAGACAGGCTCTGTATGTTAGCAGAAGTTATGCTTGGTATTAATTTATTTTAGCTGGTGAATGTTGACTTTGATGTTTGTACTTCATCCTCTTTCCTCAGCCTGCAACATTGTCTTCCTCCTTCTATCTGCCACCTATAAATTCTTCTTAATTCCATCTCTTTCTTCTGGCTGCTGCCCTTGGACTTGATTGCTGGTTAATTTGAATTTTTCGCCTTCTCCAATGCTGTAGATGTTGCTTAATTGCTTATAGCTGACTCTGAGATTCAGAAGGAGAGAGACCACTCCCATCCTGGAAGCTGGACAGCAAGGAGAGGATCATAGATGTTGGGAACTAAGAACAAACATTAATTTCAAAGGTTAATTTTTATTTAAAAAAAAAGCCACATGCTATCATATCTTGGGAAAGAAAAAGCCTTTGGCTCCCCAGATATATACTTTAACCAAAGATTAAAGGTGGTAGGTAAGAGTGACAGGGTCAGGCTCTTAGGTGATGATTGCAGTATGTTAAGGAGCCACTATGGGGGGCAATTATTAATGAAATTGTATAAAAGGAAATATTTTGAGAAATTCAAATGGAAACTATTTCAATTACCATTTTGAGGAGTCAGAATGAATGTTACATCCTGATGCCAAAAGGAAACAATTGGCATTTCTCAATCAAAACATTTTAGAATTTCTGTTAAATTAAAATTTGCGGTTTCAAATTTTTATTCCTAATTTCTGGTGAAAATATATATTGTAAATATTGCCTGTGGGAATAGAAATTCTAATATTTATTTAGTTTTAATTCTCAGCTACAGTAAATGTATAGCATTCTTATGATTGTTGTAGTGCTATGAAGATTTTTACCAGTTAGATTATGGATTACTTTGAAGTGATTTCGTGGCTGCGTTTTCAATGACCAAATATGTAAGCATTTTTTTAGGACCCTCTGAAATGTCCCAATTACCTGAGAAGTTTCTACATGTTAAACTCAAATGATTAAGTTGTTTTTTTACTTGAAGCATACAAAATTTCACATATTTTTAATGTGAACTTTATATAGTGTTCTTTTCATCAATTTTCAAAAAGCAGCAG
The DNA here is from genome assembly GCF_000687185.1 of Egretta garzetta. Taxonomy (NCBI): domain Eukaryota; kingdom Metazoa; phylum Chordata; class Aves; order Pelecaniformes; family Ardeidae; genus Egretta; species Egretta garzetta. The sequence goes on from NW_009259308.1 coordinate 657,981, forward strand.
TTTGTCCAGAAACTGGGAACAGGTTTTTGTCTTTTTTTTTCTTTGCCAGACTTAGTGATAAAGAATAAAGTGTAATTCTGCAGTCTGTGATTATGAAAGCACTTCAGCACACATGATCCTACCTATAAAATTTGAGGGGTCCTCTGTGGTATAGAATTACTCAGATGTTTAAGTTTTTGCTAGCCTATTCATAGGTCTGCCCAGATCTATTTATAAAGTAGCAACAGGTCCCTTTATTTCGTGTTTGCAGCAAAAAGAAGCAGTAACATCTCTGGCCCTGATGCTCATTTACTTTAAGGTCCCTTTAGCTGGTTCTGGCAGCGCAAGGGAGCCTTAAAGTAGGTGTGAATTACATCCTATCCCACTTGAAGTTTAAAAATAAATCAAAGAAGGGCGGCTGGCAGCATTTTGTAAGGCTCCTTGCCTTACTCACCCTTCACCTCCCACCAGGAACTGTTCTTTTTTTGCAATTTAGTATTGGCTTGCAGTGGAGCTGACTAATGTCTGTGCTGTTTGCTAGAAGACCCCCTCAAAGAGCTTTACTCCATCTGAAGAAGTAGACCACATCCTGTTGCTTTCTGTGCAGATGTGAAGAGCTCTGATGAAGCAGTGCTGTTCAGCTGTAAAAAGAGGGAAGACAGAATCTTGACCTAGACTAGCTGCTTTGTGTGAAGTGCTGCTCGGTGGGGGTTGGTGGTGCCTGCCCAATATGCTGAAGGGTGGAGAGATCCTGGGAAAAGGGCAGCAGCTCTGCGGAATCACTAAGCATTTTTCCTGGCAGAAAAACCTGGCTGCTAATGGTTTTGCAGACATGAGGCTGAGAGGAAGGATTACTTCCTCTGTCCCCTCCCCAGGTCTGGCAAAGACATGCGGAGTGCAGCTGGATGCGAAGAGCTAGCTGGTGTGGTACCACGCTAGATAAAACACCAAATGCACTATTAGCAGAAAGGGATCCTCCTTTCCACATTTCTCTATGCTGTGTGTATCATGAAATGCAATACTGCAGCACTTGCCTGAGCTACCGGCATGCAAAAGAGATGTCACATGGAGAGGGCAAGGGGGAATGGACACAAATTGCTCTTGGGGAGATTCCAATTCAAGAGAGGGAAATTTTTCACCATGAGAACAGTCCACCATTGGAATAACCTCCCCAGGGAAGTGGTTGACTCCGCCACATTGGACGCTTTTAAGACTGGACTTACTGGGAACACAGTGTCTTTTAACATATCCTAGGTCTGAGTTCTCTGTTGAGTCGCTTGGTCCTGCCAAGTGGAAAGCATTTTCACTTTATTCTCTTTCCTGAGAGGACAGCGGCAAGCAGTAACTTCTTACACAGGTATGACCACAGTTCACTGCAGCAAGTGCAGAGTCACAACTGCAGTGGTGATATAGCAGCTCCTGTACCTCCAAATGTGACCTGTACAGCCTGCTGTCCTTGGGGTTTGAAGTGTTTGGCTTTTTTTTTCGCGGCCTGGTTTCTTTCACAGTTTTTCCATTTACTCTTCTTGTTGAACATTGAAAGGTTTCTTCAAAATGCGGTAGTCCATGTTCCACTCCTAGGGCCTGTATGTCTTTAAGCCTTCAGTAGAAAGGGTGATCGGCTCATCTGGTTTAGGTGTATTTTGTTGGCAGCCTGTCACCCCATCTAAAACCTTTCTTTAAAGCGGCAGCTGCGCTCTGTCTGCCAACTGGTAGTAAGAGGAAAGGGAACGAAAGCGACTAGCCAAGCTCCCATCTCCCTGTGGGATATGCTGGTTGTATCTTTTTGCAGGGCACCTGACTAAGGCCAGATCTGATCCAAATGGCCAAATCAAGAGAAGGGAAAGGGAAGTTTAGAAAAGTTACTTCAGTGGTAGGAGCTTTTTGTATACTTCAGTTCTTCCACTTGGGTTATCTGAGCCTATGCTGCACATCTTAAAAATGTCTTATAGCTGGATGCAGTTTAAGATTTGAGAAAAGGTTTGGGATATGTTCCTATTTAAACCCAGATCAACTTGCATCAGGCTTTCATACCACACGGCATGTGTTTTGGGGGTTGGATATCATTATTACATTTTAAAAATATTCTAAGATTCCAGAGATATGTTTTAGAATATAAACATGAGCAGACGGTTTTGACTTTGAGGTTAACTTTCTTAACCCAAGGTTAGCTCAGACATATTTGTTAATGTGGGACATTTTAGGAAAAATAAATTAATTGTAGCAATATGCCTATTTAATATTGGAGTAACGGAGTCTGGTGTGTTGGGATCCTTCTTCATTTTCCTTCAGTTTACCTAGCATCTTTCAATAAGGTTAAATGGGGAAATGTATCTGCTTTGCTGTTTGAGGAGAGTTTTTTAGTGTTCTGGTGCCACCTATTGAATTCTTTTCCACTGCATCCTATTTCATTGCTATAATGAATCATATCGTAGAAGAGAATCATAGAAAAGCAGGAGACCTTTAAAATGCTTAGAAGGACATAAACCTGCCATGAAATTCTGTTAAAATGCCAGTGTTTATTTGGAGGGGAAAAAAGGTCAATCAAGGACTGTTATTTTCCAAAGTGGTTTAAGAAGTGATCTGCTCTAGTTGACACTAGCCTGAGCTTGGCAGTTGGACTAGATGACCACTTGAGGTCACTTCCAACCTCGAGTTCTATGATTACGTGTAATGTCTGTCACCGTGAGTGAGCATTAAACCTCATGCTATGTTTAAGCTAGTAGTATTATTCCTAGCTTTACAACGAAGAGGATGGGGAAAATTACTTTTACAGGAATCTTAAGGAAGTGAATGAGGCAACCAGACATACAGCACTGTGACAACCTTATGACCCCTGTCTTGCTCATATTATCTTACTTCATGTGGAAGAGGGAATCTTGAAATATATATATTTGTCTCCATCATGTTTGTATTAGAGATCAGTAAATAAGCTAAAAATATTTCTAAATGTATCACTAATCTCTGAGCAGAGTTTCATTAGGACTTTTTGTGAAAGTCCGTTTATTCTTTTCTTGGAAATGGTTATTTAAGTGCAAGTTGATCTGTGTAGATGCTCACAGAAAGTTAATTTTGGGTTTGAGGTATATTAAATGTGCTGAACCAAAGTACAGTTTGGGAAGGAGGCGGAATAATTGATTCTTCAGCTGATAAGCCAATTTAGAGTGACCAACTACCTGCTTTCAAACACTAACTTTGAAAACATGAAGATACATTGAAAATTAAGTGCTCATGGCAAATATGAATATGAATGAATATAAATTTTAGCTTTTAAAAGGTTCCTTTGCAGTTTAATATATACATTTGCTGTTAATAAATGTTCCAGTTCTTAATGGAGATTTCAGGTGCTGGAGGTACCTTGATAGGTCAAACCATCATCTGTATTTTTGTTTCTTATCTGTAACATCTCTCAGGTTAGGAAGCTTCATCTGCTAACATTCTGTACCTCTGAAAAGTATACGTGATCCTGTCTTTCAGTGGATATATATATAGATAAACGGGTTAACATCCTAGAGCTGATACAGTGGCTTCTAAACCCATGTTATTCAGTCTGTTGTCAGTCTACTACATTTTTTTATAGATTATATTCTTACAATTAAGAGCAATTTTATTTTGACAGTTTCACATGATTTCAGACAAACTATAGGCAGGCCCATACGCTCATGTCCTGGACCAGATTTTAGGCAACACACCTCCCCACTTCTATACATGAAGAATGAAGGAGCTAGTTCTGCATTACTGAGTTTCATTTGACTTCTGTTGATACTTTGTCTTTAAAATACCTGACTGCTGGCTTTTTCCAAATTTTAATTTGTAGGAACAGATCTTGAATAATGTACATACCACAATGAATTCAACTGCTCACTAGGAAAGTACTTGCAAGATATTAGCTTTTGTTTACATTAATTTTTATATCATGGCTTATGCACATTTCATGGCAGTTGTGAGCATAAAGAAATTTCTCTCTCTCCACAGGTGACTTTGTCGTCACTGGGCATGTTTTTTTAATGGCTGTTGTTGGTCTTCTGAACTGTTCATGTGGGATGCAGAATCCATTGTTGCTATTGAGCAGCCAACATGCATGCTGTTGCTTGTTGGGTCGATAAGGAGAAGATCTTTGGGGTCCCGGGAGATCTGCCTACGTTGAGCTTTCTGTGTCAGAGATGAGAGACATGGGTTTGACCCTGGCACATGAACAGGGCAACAGAACATGTATTCTTCATAACTATTGAAGTTTTTTTCACATAGCCCTGGATTTTTGTTTTAAACATGGAAGGAATTTATTTTTCAAAAGAGTAGAGCCACAACAGTTGTGAAGTAGTGTATAGGGAAGCTGAAGTAACAGAGAAATTATAAACAGTGAAGTACTGTCTGAAAAACACGCATGCCAAAAAAAAACCCCACCAAAAACCCAACAGGAAATAAACATAGTGGGAAACACATAGAAGAAAAAGGGAGAGAAAGGAAGAACAAAACAGGCTGATGCAAGTTTGTGGACAGTCCTAGCAAGGAACGTGTGAACAAGTGGAAGCTTGTTCCTTGCTGAAAGCATAGCAGGCTATGTTAGAGAGTGATGCCTTAAGGGAACAGGCGTGCTTTCAGGATAGCTTTCAGGATTCTTGTGCCAAAGTGGAAGCTTCTAATCCTCAAGAAGAGTAAAAGATGCAGTGATAAGAACAGACTCATGGTTCCCACCGTTGCCATTTATTTTTGTCTCTCTTTCTCAGAACAGAAATTTCACATTACACAAATACAAAATGTTTTGGGTCAGGATTTCAAAGCAGAGTGTAAAAATGAGGCTTGTTTTTATAGGTGCAAAAAGATCATAGCTCCCAGCTCAAGTCAGGGAGTAATTTATAACTTGGAGATAAGAGTTATTTGGACAGATTCTTAAATACCAGAAGGATGGTCCAGGAAGGGTGCTGCCATTTAGAAATAAATATTAGGGAAAATAAACGGCTTTCAGGAATGCTGTGGCTTGGCTTTCCAGCTCTTCCATAGTGAGGATTATAGACAGGTAGGATTTTTATTGACCGCAGGCAGAATTAGTGCTGATATCTCTTCTTAGCAATAAAACCATTCTTCATTCAGAAAAAGTCACCCTCTATTTGTTGATATTGTGTGTACTTGTATACACTGCTGTGTGACAATGCGAAAGACTTCGAGGGTTTTAGCTTTTGGTATTGCAAAATAGGTTGTTAAACATGAAAACATTTAAGTATACTCCAGTCAAATCTGTTCTGAGAATCATGGTTCAGAGAAAGCCATACAAACCATTGGCCTTTTTCTACTGTAAATGAACTTCTCACCTTCATGCATTGCTCACCTGATGATATTTTTTCCCCACTGTGCAGCAGGAGATGAAAATGTGGCAAAAACCAGCTCTCCCTCCCTTACGTCACCTCCACCTGCACGCTCCACATCACTCTCACCTCCAGGCACTGCTGAAGGTAACGGTGAATTCAGGACTGCGGCACTGCTGATTTTCTCCTGTTTTAGCCGAATGGGCATCTACTTCTATCATACATTGTTTAATACCATCACTGTTAAAGCAATGTGGTGATTTATGTTGTCTGAGGTCAATTATATTACAGCAACATTTGTTTATGTGATGAGGACACATTTAGTTTTTTTTATTAAATCAAAGGTGGGTATTTGAAACACGCTTTTTGAAGAAAGTGATTAGAATTCAAGCTGTAACATGCTGTTGTTACGAATTCATGTTTTCCTTATGGACACCTCTTCCCCTTGAGTTTTCCGATGAGAGTTTCGTGCTGAGCTGTCAGAGTGGCACTTTCCTGCGATTCATGCAGAGCTCCTTGGGCACCACAGCAGTATTTAATGATTGTGGGAAGAGGGTCCTTCCTGGGTCAACAACACAAACCAAACCCACTCCAATCGGTCTGGGCTTTTTGCAAGCTGCACAGTAATTCACCCCCTTTAGCTGGTGTTTTCAAACAACTCAAATCAGTGCATCCCCCACACCTTGCTTAAGGATGATCAAATCTCTTCATCACAAAGGCATCCCAGGCAAATTGGTGGGAAATTGGAATTAGTGGTCTTGCAGACCTAATTGCAAGCCATGCTCCTGCAATAAATCCAAGCAGATGTATTGCACAGACTGTGCAAGAACCGGAGAGCAATGTAAATGTTTTCTTTTTGCCAGTGCTGGAGGAAGAAATGTAATTCAGAGAGCACCTGGCAGCCTTTCTGCTTGCAATGAGGTTCTCACTTTCATGCATTGCTCACCTGATGATATTTTTTCCCCACTGCAGCAGGAGATGAAAATGTAGCAAACGGCAGCTCTCCCTCTCTTATGTCATCTCCACCTGCACGCTCCACAGCACTCTCACCTCCAGGCACTGCTGAAGGTAACGGTGAATTCGTGACCGTGGCATTGCTGCTCTTCTGTTTCAGCTGAATTGGCATCCACTGCAGCCTTCCTGATGCTATCTCTATCCCTCAACCTGCACAGCACAGACTCCTGGCTCAAGGAAAAGTGATTTTTAATGTGGGCAATATCAGTCCGCAAATCATATGCTTGATATTTCAGGGGTCTGGTTGTTGCTACATGCCACTAAATATTACTTAAGAATGTGTAATTCCCTGGGGAAAGCTCAGCCAATAGTTGGGAGGAAAGAATGTTTCTTTTTATATTTTTGACATATGACTGTGTTTAATTCCTTGGAAGTTTAATTTATGCTTTCTCTCTCTCTTTCTGTTTTCAAGGAGATGAGCCAACAGCAACTACACCTGGTAAGAAACTTTTAATTTACATGACAGAACTGCATTGATTTTTTTTATGATCATTTCTTCTTTCCTTTTCCTGTGCAAGTTATCTTGCAGAGTGTGTAATGCCTTTTTATTCAGCCCAATAAAATGAAATATGCTGTCTTAAGAGGCAAGAATATCAGACAAGTCTGGTTTTGAGTCATGAATTTGAGTATATTTTAAAACACATTTACCTTGAAAGAGGTGCAGTCAGCGCCAAAAGGGGTTATACTTACTGGATGTTCAGCTGACATCTATTGGACGCCCTAACACTTTGAGGGGTTTGTGTGCCTTTGCTTACTAATGAATTCCCAGTGCCTCAGTACAAGAGTGCTCCATCATAGCAGTCCTGTGTTGTGTCCCTCCTTGACTGGGCAGCCTCTGAAGCATTAACGAAACTGCTGTACCTCTCACCACAGGTGTCTCTCCTGCAGACAGCCCATACCTCCCCACGCACGCAGGCTCCGTCCCTGCCATGGGACTCAGCAACCCAACACTCAGCAGCACTGCTGCCCTCACCACACGCACTCCCATTGCCTTCAAGAATGCTTCATCAGGTTTGCTGTCTTCCTTTAGGTGCCGCTCGCTGCTCTCTGAACTGTAGGGGAAAACTAAATAATTACTGCAGGGGAAAACTAAGTAATTCAGCCTCAGGGTAGCCTTTTCCATCTTATCGTTCATCAGATAGAAAAGGTATATGAAATTTGGCGTAGTGGGAATACCAGAATTATTTCTAGGATCTGGTATCTGATGGCCAAGTCTTGTAGTCATCACAGTAGGATCAAAATGCCAGCTGCTGTCAACAAGGCTGTTGCCAAAGCAAGAGCAATAGGAATGGACCTAAAAGAGAATGTAGAAACCTGTCAGTGATTTATAAGCAGGGAGGTGAATACTGAGATATAGCAAGTAATACAGTGAGCAAACGAACACTGCTGGAGTGCTTGTTTCTGAAGGAGCACAAGCACTACCCATAACTGTGTTTTACTGTAAGAACATAGGAAAATGTTTTAGTTTTTCCCAGTTCACAATTATTAATGACATTTTGATGTTGACTCCATCCTGGATTATGCCTAAATAATGACCAAAAAATTGTTCTTGTACATTGCAAGATCTATTAGTAAGTGGTATAGTCCTAAAATCTTGCTTTCTATTTAAATAATAATTTTCTGTCTTATTTGATATATTAACATCATTTTTCTTTCAGCAGTCTTCTCTAAATTGCAAAAATCCCAGAAATAAAAAAAAAAAAAGCAGAGAAGGGCTATAATATAACACATTTCTGATGACATGGCCATATGAAATAATGAATTTTAATTTTTAATGCTGATATGTTGTTTATTTCCTTACAGATGATTACAATTCAACAACCTTGCACAGCACCACCTCACCAGTCAGCACGCCAACAAACACTGGGATCACCCCCACTCTCACAATAGGTGACAAACTTGCACACAGTTATCGCAATTATGATACTGCAAGCACGGAAAATGTGTTAGAATGAGAGAATTTGTTCTGAATTTCTTTTATCAAAGTTAAACATACAATTTAGGCATACAACTGCATTAAACTTAAGGGTGTTTTTAAGAATCTTATTAATAGTTCATGAGTAATATTAAAGATACCAGATTTGCTACTTGTCAAGCAAGTGAAAAATAGCAATTATTTCCATATAGTGGCATACTAGGAGGGTAAATCTGTCAATTACTGTGTCAGTACTCCTCTTGATATTCACAGAAATTTGCCCAAGCAGCAAAAAGCTACGAATACATCCACAGATCTGTATGCTTCTCTGTTTTCTGGTGGCTTCCCTTCTGTTTCACTCGGCATTAATGTTTTCTTGGGATCTAATATTGCAAGCACTTACGCGCATTATTATTGCAATTGAGCTGTAAGAAATTATTCAGGTCAGAAAAATATGTGTGTGCTTGAGCAAAGTACATCCAGGAGTTGAACTCTTACCATCTTTGTAACTGCCCTTCAAGTAGCTGTAGGCTGCTGTCAGCTCGTTGACAGACTGAGCTTAGCTTTGACTTGTGGATCTTCTGCCCTTAACCATCTTGGTAACTCTCCACTGGACTCTCTCAGTTTACCCTGTCTCTAGGGGCACTACTCAGCCAGATGATTCCCAGCCTGGAGAGATATTTTATGTAATTGTTTTCAGGCTGAAGTTCTTCTTTCAGGCTTCCATACAGGTTTTCTAAATACCAGCTCGTAATTTCTTTTGGGTATTTCAGTGTAAAAATAGTTATACAATGATCTGTACTGTTGCATAAATCTCTTTCCAAAGGTAAGAGTAGCTGCACAAAAAGTAGGTAAATTTTGTTTCTTTAGTGACATTGGATACTGTTCATTTAGCCATTCCACAGTGTACTTATCTCGGGAAACTGCTATAGCTAATCATACTGCTATAAGAATGTGTGATTTTGGAATATTCTTGTGTAACTTTCTATGCAGAAGTGTTATTAATAACCAGATTGATTTGTAGTCAGTGATGTCATTGAAAAATGGTGAAAGACACATGATCCCTAAAATAACTAGTTAAAAAATGGTGTTACATGTAGCTTATGTTTTCTTCCTTTTCTCAAATGTGAGTGGAGTGCTAAACGCAATTACTTGTATTGAACATATTGAATAAAGAGTTTGGGGCAGTACCAGTCACCCTCCTCCAATGCTCTATGAAAAAACCCCAAACCTGCTGAGCTACACCTTTATTTTGTTTTCTTTTCTTATAGGTTCTTCCATGACAACAACTGAAGACCCTTGTGGTAAGAACCAAACCCCTTATTTTTCTCAGTTCTGAAATTTGTGCAAATCAGTAAACTTAAATACAGAAAACTGATCAGTAAAACTGTTCAGTTAGCATCTCAGGTTCTTTTATAAACTGTCTTCCAATTCTGGAAGAGTAGGATCAAAGTTATTAACATTTCTGGTCTTCTCATCTCTGTTTACAGTTCTGTTAAATTGCCCTGCACTCGGCTGTTCATATCAGGCCTGCAGAAAAGATCTGCCTGCAGATCTTTTTTAGGCTTTCTTAATTTTTCCCCATCATGCTGATAATCACATGCTGTGAACTACAATTCATAGCTAAAGGAAAAATAAAGTTTGGATATTAGTTTACCTCTCTTCAGAGTTAGAGACCTCTCCTTGCTAATTTGCAGGAATAGTCTACAGCCGTTATTTACTAGATGGTTGTGAAACACTTTGAAGAAGAATATTTGAAATTTCTTTTCAAAGAAATTATTCAATATGTCAAAACAAAGTCTTTCACATTGAACTGACATCTTAAATTAATGCAAATCTGTTTCTGGAATGTTCATCTTTTTAATTCTTTAGGTTTCCTAACTAGAGGATTATTTAAAAGAATATTTTCCAAAGGAAATTTTCTCTTTTGACTAAACAATTTTTTAAGGTAAAAGACAAATAAATAAAAAAAAGTAGAATAAGGAGTAGCTAATGTTTCTGTATTTTCTACATCTTAAGACACATATGGTGCTGGGGGAGCCATAAAACATTTAATGGTTCTTAAAAATTGTCATTTGCTTGGTTCATAAAATCATTATTTGCTATTTTATCTTTTTCTGTTAGATCGTATTCAATTCAGCATACAAAATGTAGATCAGAATAACATGGCTAACGTTACATTGACGAATCTCAGAAATAGCAGAGAATATTTTATCTGGGGGCCTAACAAGACCATAAATGTGAATTCCAGCACAATACCACTTCTGAGATGCAAGGAATACAGAGTTACAGTTAAAGGTAGAAATTGCTCGGACAAATATCTTCGTATTCCGCCTGGTAGGTATATATTTTAGTAGTTTCTTTTTTTTTTTTTTTTTTTTTTTGTGTTCAGTAACTCAGCTTTCCTGGATTTCTTAGTCTTTTCTTGTCTCTTTTCAGACAACAGTTTTTCATAATTTGTGCTTGGTTTGCAAGATATTTTGCATTTTGAAGTTGCACCTTAAAACATCTCAGTATTTTCTTAAAGTAGGATGTAAAAAAATGTAATTTTCTTATTGCAAAGGAAAAACAGGGCACTTAAACTACGTTGGCCATATGCAGCATGATTAGCAATAGCAAACTATCCAGCACTTGAATACTACTATTTATACTGGATGTTTTGTTCTCTAAAGAGAGTGTTGGATTAAAAATTGCATTTATTGTTTGAATACCAGCATTGTCTTTATTTCATGTAGGCTTTTTCAATTTTTACTTTCCATTTCTTGTTAAATTCTTTGTATGTTATTCTATGCTAGTTGTATCTTCGTATTGCAGAACAAGTCAACAAATATAAAAGAACAAATTGCTATTTAAAGAATCAATATAGCCAATGTCACAGTGACATTTACATAATCTTAATCCTTTTCAGATAACAGCACAAATCCTTTTGAAGTTAAGGTTAATGACAGCACATTTGCAGTGGTATGTTGGCAAAAGTCAGTTGCATGTGCTAATGTGACTCTTAGCTGTAAAGGTAAGACACTCCTAAGATATTTAAAAGTTGATTATTTATTTATTTTAAAAAGCAATGTTGATGCTGTCTTTTGATGAGTGGCAGATTTAGATTAATTGTCCCAGTTTGAGGCTGAGCTGTTCAGAATTTCTGGGATTGCCAGGCTGGGGACTACCATCCCAACACAGGGCAAATCTGGGAAAAAGTTTGAAGCCAGAGAGCGCATTTCCTCAGTTTACCAGCTTTGCAAATTGCAAACTTCTGAAAATTTTGAGGTCCTGTTTGATGGTTTGAAGGGGAGCTGAGAGTTTGGAGATCCTGCGTCTGTGAGTCTGCTGTGAGCTGATTCCTTGTAGACTACCCAAGCAGCTGGCTCTGCAGGTTCCTGAATAGCGAGTCCAGGCTCTCTGCTCTTGGTGCCGGCCAGCCTGAGGAGATGCTGGCTCAAAGAGAACTACTGTGCTAGGGAAGATATGGATGCTGAATGTCCTCATGTGTCCCAGAAAAATGAATGTCTGGAGATTTCAGGTTTCAGGGAGCTGAAGAGTTAAGAAGCCACTCTATGGTTCTGCCATGGTTTGATTTCTGTGGGGAAGCTGTTTTCTTAGAAAGTCAGATCACGTGAGCTTTACTGATGAAAAGTAAAGATTTATGCAAACTAAGTTAGTGTCGGAGAACCTAAACCCTAGTCATTGGATGAGGTTGTACACTTCTGTTTGGAATATTATGATAATTTATTACAAAATATATTGAATAAGTATGGTAGAGAAAATTCCAGTTAGAATGGTACTATATACTTTTGGAGTTGTGGAAAATATTGATAAAACTCTTTTTGTGTCTACCGATCCTGTAGATCTACAGACCCCAAACATTACAGAAAATTCAACTTGTACATATCTGAATGCTTTATCACCCAACCGTCAGTACAACTGCACTGGTACTGTACAGTTTTTCGAAGAGATTCACAACCACCACTTCTGTGTTGAGACAGATTATGGTGGTAAGTGTAATGCTTATTTTTGCTTCATGTTCCACATATTTCTGGAAGACCCTACTATGAATCCCACTATCTGTGTTTCCTGGGGTTGAAGATATATTTTGAGCAGCATGCTCGGCCACTCTCAGGTTCTCCGCCAGCTCCTCCTGCCTGGTCTCCTGCCCTTGTGGTTGTTCTTTGACTGCAGTCACTGTCTTCCTTTCCCTCTCCGGCCCCAGTCTCAGCCTTCCAGTCTCCTTTCAGAGATTCTGATTTCTTGGTTTTTTTTTTTTGAGAGTGAGAACATATGAGCCAGCAGTGTGCCAAGTGGCAAATAGCATCCTGGCTTGTATATAGAAATAGTGTGGCCAGCAGGACTAGGGAAGTGATTGTCCCCAGTACTTGGCACTGGTGAGGCTGCACCTTGACTACTGTGTTCAGATTTGGGCCCTTCACTACAAGAAGGACACTGAGGTCCTGGAACATGTCCAGAGAAGGGCAATGAAGCTGCTGAAGGGTTTAGAGGGCAAGTCTTATGAGGAGCAGCTGAGGCAACTTGGGGTTGTTTAGCCTGGAGAAAAGGAGGCTGAGGGGAGACCTTATCAGCTACCTGAAAGGAGGTTGTAGCGAGGTGGATGTTTGTCCCTTCTGCCAAGTAACAGGTGATAGGACAAGAGCAAATGGCCCCAAGTTGTGCCAGGGGAGGTTTAGACTGGATATTAGGAGAAATTTCTTCACCAAAAGGGTTGTCAAGTATTGGAACAGGTTGCCCAGGGAAGTGGTTGAGTCCCCATTGCTGCAGGTATTTAAAAGACGGGTAGCTGTGGTGCTTAGGGACATGGTTTAGTGGTGGTATGGCAGGGTTAGGTTAACGGTTGGATTTGATGATCTTAAAAGTCTTTTCCAACCTAAGCGATTATGATTCTATGAACATGGCCAAATGTAAGGAAGTTTGAATGAAGAAAAAAAAAAAGTGCATGCCTAGTCAAAAACAAGTGTTAAATTCTTGATTTGAAGCAAGGTGTGATACAATGATTGTAAAGAATGTCTCCAGATAAAATGATGTGTTTTTCCGAAACATTGTCCTTGGAAATAGCTTAGCTTTTATTTCTGAATTAAAAAGGAAATCAACCTAAATCAAGTAACCTGCAAATAAAAATTCAGGCCAAACATATAAAGTTTGTTAAAATTATGAGGAAATCAAACATTTGGAAATGTTGGACAATTTTAGTAATATGTGGTTTTGCTGTATTTAACTTGTGATGAATTAATTAAATTTATGAAATTAATATGATGCTTTTACATATACTCAGTTTACACTTATGTATAATTTCTTTGAATGAAATGGACTATGAAAAAATATTACATCTTGTTGGTATCTTGTTTTAGTATCCAATGAAATTTAATTCAATCAAAGTAGGCAGAAAGAGGAATATTTTGCATTTTCATTCAAACATTTCCTTCCCTCCCCATTATTTTTCTTTTACAACAGCTCCAGAAAAACCGAAAAACCTTACAGTACAATCTTATAAAACACATGTGACAGTTAGCTGGGACGCACCTAGTAACAGTTCAAAAGGTCCTGTACATGGCTATAGGGTGAACTGCAGTGGCAGAGGTAAGTGTATACCCTTTCATTACTGAATAATTCATTGCATGTTTTAATATTCACAGACCACCAAGCATGATGCACTGTCAAACCATATTGGAATCTCTTCAAACTGCTGATTTTTCTTTTCTTTTTTTTTTTTTTTTTTTTTTTTTGATACAAACATTTAAAGTTTCTTCCCTTTGAGGTTGTTCCAGTTGAACCATGTGGTTATTCAGTTTGCCATTTCAGGACACAACTCTGTCAGTTCTCATGCTTTTTGTGTTAAGAATAAGTTAGGACAAGATCATCAGTTGCCTGATCAGTTTGTAGCATGGTGCTCTGTCTCAGAATATGCTGCTATAGTTGGTTAATGTATTCTCTGAGAAGATGGGAACCTGCCTTCTTAGTAACAACAATGTAAAAGTCAGGGGTCCTAAGTATGGCAGTTAGCATATACGTGTTTAGATAGGTAAAGGTAGGTGGTTGTCTTCTACTGAACCGTCATTCTTTTCAGATATGCTGGTTTAGGTCACCCTACATTGAGATGGATAAGTCTGTATCTGTTATACTGGGACCATGCTTTCCAGGTGTGAGCTTTTCTTCAAAACAAGGACTGGAAAATGATGTTTGGAAAATTAAGAGCCTGATACATGGTTCCAGGAAATATATGTCAGGTTTAAGCTTGTCCTGGATTAATTCATTCTTTCTGTTCACATACTGCATGTTTTGTAAACCTGGACTGAATTAGGAATCAACGGCTGTCACGCTTAGGTGTTCCCCAGATACAAATACTCTCTCCCACTCTCCATGCTGTGAATTTGACCATTACCCAAAAGCCAGTTTCTGGCTTGGCCAATGTAGAAGACTGAGGTAGTATGCTGGGGTGTGGGGAGGTCACGTCTGAAGCATCCAGAAGGAAACATGGAAAGGCCAGTGCTCCCCAGTTCCCCAAGCCACCAAAGCCCCAGCTGCAGTGTGGCTAATAGCTTTGCTCATGTTGCTTCTCATGCAATTCCTTTCTGTCCTGCTTGCCCCTACCAAAAGCACGTCTTGCATCATACCAGAACAGACTTGCCCGGTATGCAGAGTGACTTTTGACATCTGTACACTAATTCCCAAGCTGAACTCAGAAGAAG
>NW_009259308.1:672930-674254 GCF_000687185.1 Egretta garzetta
AAATGACATACTGAGAAAGTAAAAACCAAAACAGAACAAAACCTCAACTTTCTACCTTTTTGATTGGTGAATATATTTATTCCTCTTCCTGAGCCTTCACTTAGCATTAGTAAGCAAGACAAACCAACCAAGTAAAAGGTAATTAAAATAGAAGTACACATGACAGTGTTTTCAGGTAGCTCTGATGAAGTTCCTGTGCTTCTAACATACATTTCATTAATTTCACTAATTAATTTCATTTTTCATTTTTTCTTAAAGAGGACGATGTCAGCACAACTAATGCTACTTGCAGTAACTTAAAACCTTTTACCAATGGTTCTGTAGAAGTGACTCCATATACGAAAAGCAAATATAATAATAATAAATTCTTTGGAGAAACTGAAACATGTCACTTTAGAACACAACCATCAGGTAAGTCTCTTATTCACTAACTGTTATGAACAAGGCTGATATTAAAACACAGGGAATATGTACTTGCTTATTGTGCTTCATTTATATTATATCTGTTATTACTATTAGCCAAGAAACTGATTAACTTTAAAATAATTTTATTGACATTAATATCATTAGTTTATTTTTTAATTACTTAATCTATTTGTATTATGCATTTAGTATTAGTATTTGTTTATATATACCAGATTTAAAAAAATATTTCTGTATTCAATTGAAATTCTTGGTAAGATTTTAGAAAGTGTTGTGACCCAATCTAAAGAAAAGCTTCAAATTAAACAAAAAGAAAATGAAAAATGTTTGTTTTTTTCTTTGGGGCATGAAAGCTACAAGGATGTGCAGAACGTACCTTCTGTTTGTAGTTGCCTGTTTGCTCAAAGCAGACCTGCATTACCCAGGCTACATCAATACTGATGTCTGTACTGAGTTTCGGTTAGTTTGGACATACATGTACACAGTCGGCTTCTAAGACTCCACATTAGGTTAAAGCCAAATGTGTGCCAACCCTTGTGCTGTCAGAAAGCTCTGTGCACTTTTTGGGGCTATACTCCCCTGGTCCTGATTATTTGTTTGCCATATATATTCAACTGATAGAACTACAAGAAAAGCTAAACAGACCCCCAAACCCAAGAGATTCTGCAGATATTTTCCTGATGCAGACAAAGCATAATAGAGGTGCAATCCTTTCTATTTTGTTGGTTTTTTTTTTTTCCTTTTAATCTTCAGATGTAGACCCTCACACTGTTCTAATTCATTCTTTGAGAAAAAAGACCAAAACTACAAACCAAAGCCAAAACCCCTTGTGTTTATGTAACTTCTTCCAGTACTTTTTCAGCTCTAGTTCCACCACTTCCAGACTCAGCTAATATAGATA
>NW_009259308.1:674285-680806 GCF_000687185.1 Egretta garzetta
ATGGTTTATACCTGGTAAGATACTAAATTAATATTTCCTTTAATTTCACTGAATAAGCAAAAGGTTGGGTTTCTTTTAGTAAAAAATAAAATATTATTTTTGTGCTAGTGATGTAATGATAGTTTAAAGTGGTGATTTTTTTTTTCCGTAATAGCAGGAATAATTAAATATTTTGTTGCTTTTGGCACTCCTGAAAACTATGTAGAAATATATATATAAGAACATGAAATCTGACTGCTGTTTTTATTAAATGTGTTTCTGTAGATCTTTGGGAAATACAGGGGCTTCTGGCAGACTATTGTTTTGAAATTGAATCCTACCCCTCTGTGGAATAAACAGAGCTTTTGTATCCAGTTTTATAGACAATCCATGAAAACATTAGAATCTCCCTATTACTCTGGGTCATTGAGCTAACAAATTTTAGTTTATAGTTAAAAGAATACAGGGATCAAAATTATCACCTGAAGCCCGATGGAAAAAAAAAAGGATAAATGAATTGATTGATAATGTAAACCATTTGATCTGAGACTTAACTTTAACAGAAATTGAAAAATGTCTTTAATTTTAGACATTTGAGCATGATTATGATTTTTCTCTCTATGATAATCAAGTTTGACCACATTATGTTTTGGAGTCCCCACTTTCTGGGGCTCCACTGATATTTTAATAGCTCAGATGAAGATTACAGTCCACGATATAAACTTATGGATCTGGAAAACAACCTTGGTTCCCTTATTTTTTGAGAAAATAACAAATTGCTTGCCTTTATGAATTAATGCTATTTATTAAACATTCTCCAACTGTTATGACTGTTGATAACATGATCAAGCAATAGTGGAAGAGTTTTATGGCTTCTTGAACAAAAGACTACATCAGTAGAGCACAACTCCTTGGAAGTAGAAAACCCCCTACATTTTATAAAGTATTTTTTCATCTTTGACAAACACACAGCCTCTAGAAATGTTCACTTTCTCCTTGTCACAGCTCTTTCAGTAGTATGCTTAATGGGAATCTAACAAATCTGTTCTCTGGATAAAAGTAGCAGATACATCGTAACAGCACACTCGGCCAAGTAAAATATCCTGCCACTCCCCACATGGGGTATTTGATTTGCTCATAAAGCCTCACACATCTTAGCTCTTCATGTGAAGAAAAAAGTGTCTTTTTTTTTTTTTTTTTTTTTTAAATTAATATGCTAGATTGCAAATTGAAGTGATTTTGAAGAAAATTTCTATGTTGGTTTTCTACTGAAATGTGGCTAATGGAGCTGCCTTACACAGAAGTTTATTTACTTTCTGAAGGGTTTTACCAGCTCTCAGCGAAAGCTCCCTTGGGCTGTGCCTCCAGTCTGAAACCCGTTTGCTACAACATACAAAATTAAAGTTAGAAAACACAGATTAGACTTAACAGATTCCTTATCATTAAAGAGTAAAAAAGTTTTTGTGGTTTTAGACCAGCTTTAAGACAAAGTGACACTTCAGGTTAAAGGATACTATTCCAAATATTAAGATATACTAGTAACTCCTGGTAGGAGTTTCGTTTAAGAAGTTTTGAAACATACACTCACACAGACAACTGTTTGTTCCCCTATCTTGTCTGACGTCCCATGTTCCTCAAATGAGAAAGTGATGCCAGATGCAAGAGAGACAGCTGCCACCATCATCATCATAATCTTTGCAGACTGGTTGTCAGTAGAACTCTGATTTTACCAGCATTTTCAGTTCCACTTCACATCTTTTCCAGTTCAGATAAGCCTATGGTTAACTCAAAATAGATTTTATCTGTCTTGTTAAATTGGGACTGCAGTTTTTAAGGAAGAAAAGTTATGAAATTATTAAGAGAGAAGATAACGGACATGAACACATACAGCTCTTAAAAGATTTGGTTTGAAATTATGAGACTAGAATCAGTAACACTTCTTTTGTGAACAGAACCAATGAAGGTGACTGCAGTTAATGTAAAATTGACAGCTGATAATGCTGTCCAAATTCAGTGCAAAAATCAAGCAGTGAATGGAGAAAAAACAGTATTTGAATTGACTTGGGAAAATGATGGACTAACCAACAGCAGAGAAAATGTATGTGATTTTCAAAGAGAAAATCTCTTGTACTTGACAACCTATACATTTAAGGTAAGTAGGCGTATTAAATTATAACAGATTTCTTTATTTTCATTGTTTAAGCATATTATACTTGATTTTAGGAAAAAAGGCAAATATGGTGACAGAGGAGTTAATGCATATGTGCCTAGTCTATCAGTCAATCCCTTGTTCCACATAGGTTCTGACCTCATGAAAAATACAAGCTAAATAGACTGTTCGTACTTGGGACAGAGAAAAATTTGGGGGTTCCATAAGTTTTCAAATAGTTTCGTAAGCATAACTGATATTTTAATGTTGAAAACATAATGAAAATTTAATGAATGTGTGACTGTCATTTCAATCTGAGGATAAATATAGGATTTAAGTCTTGCGGTAATTGCTCAGAAATAAATTGTTCAGAATTTTTCACTGTGAAGATTTTTGATGCTTCAGGGACTAGTTAAGAGTAAAGCAGTTCAGATCCTTTTGAATGTCCTTCCATCAGCCTTTTACAACATTGTTTTCATACAAAATACATCATCCTCTGTTTACAAGCTTCACTTTCCAGAAGGCCTCCTATTTTCTTTCAGGCATTTCACCCTTTTGGCATTTGTTGGTTGCAAAGCCAATGGTCTTGTGTTGTTCCCTTAATGTGGCCAGTAGGAATATTTTTTATATCTTGGTATCTCCTCTCAGTAAAGTTTAGGTAAGAAGTAACCAGTAGGGATGATGGAGTTTTATTACTTTCGGAAACCAGTTTCACTCATTTACCACAATCTTTTCCTCTTTTCTCTGTGTCTTCCTGAGAAAATGCAGTATCAGACAACTTGAGTAGTCTAGATTTATTCCAAGCCTTTGTCAGTATTTTTCTGACAGATTCTGCTCAGAAAGCTTTGTATTTGGAAAATAAAGATGAGGTCCTGTAGTAGGACCAAAAGATGCTTGCATTGCCCCTATACTACGAGACCATTGCTCTCTTGTAAGCTTTTTGTGTGCCACTTTCAGTGAGCAGTTTGCCTTACAGAAGAAACTGTCTTCTGCTTGTGTCTAAGCTGGCTTCTGCTTAGAACTTACTTTGTCCAATTCTTACTGGAAAAACAGAGAAAGCCTTATGGCCTTAACTAGTAATGAAATGATTCTGGGTCAAGTTATGGGAGGCTCAAGAAAAAAAAGATCACCTGTGAGTGTTGGCAGATGTCACGATTCCCTTCTATATGCACATTGAATTGTTCAGGGAATAAACAGCAGCCTACCCAGCATACTTTTTGGCTTAGTGGTGTTTTGACCCCAACTGCTGCTCTAGGTTTCTGGCTTTCGCTATTTGAGAAAATTCTTGCTTGTTTTCTCTGCCACCTCTGCTACTCCTCTGGATGTTGCCACTTACCATGGCTTTCTTCCCAGCTGCAGAATTCAGAAATCACCAACCCCCTGAACACACCCTTTCAGGGCCGAGGGTGGGAGCTGGAGCACACTCCTGTGCGTCCTCAGGAGAGGTTTCTCTTAAGGGATAGGGCAGGCTCAGTAAGAACTCAGCCTGCAGTCAGCAATGGTGCTGAAAGCCCTTCTTCTCCCTGTTTGGATGATTTGCAGTAGGAGAATATTGCTATTAAAATCACTGTTATTCAATCCTGTTAATATTCTCTACTGTTTAGTATTACATCTTTAAGTTTAATTGTAAGATTAATTTTTCTTCACAAGAAAAGTGTGAAATATTTGATGTACAAATTCCAAGCTGCCTATTAGATCTTCTAGGAATTTCTATTAAGGAAATTTAAAAGATTGGGTAAGTGTAAAATATATTATGAAATGTAAACACATCTAAACAAAGTTAGTATTTTAGCACCAGTTAAAGTATCCAAAAGTTAATGTTGCAATAAAGCAGCATATTTAAAAGTTTATTTTGGTTTCTATCATTTAACTTTTCATTAATTACTTCCCATATAGGAACTTGTATTAAAAAAATATCCAATTCAGTTGACTAGTTGTGTATTTACTGCTGAAGCAAATAGAATAATGATGTTTTATTAGATGTTGCATGGTTATTTTTCAAATATGAGAGATTTGATTTTGATTTGATAAGAGACAAATTTGATTTTTTTCCTCGAGATATATCTGATCTTGATTTTCTAAAATGTGTTTCCTATTTCATTAACTTTTTTTCCCAGTCATCTACATATTTTTGGATCTCGATCTTGCTGTAACTTAGGTGCAAACCTGAGCCATACTATAAATGGCCATACAATGATTGACAGCAGATCCTGCTGTCAATGAGGTTGATTCATTGAAAATAGATGGGTGTATTTTGAATTTCCATTGTGTCTTGCTTTTTAAAAAAATGTATGCAGAAGTTTTTACTTGTTATATCTTAATATCTCTATTATTCTCACCCACTGCATGCAGATCTTAGTGTTTAATGGACAATATAAAGGGAAGCCAGTAATGGAGAGTATAAGAACCAGATGTAAGTAAATATATACAGCATTTTTACTTCTAGAATTTAGCATAGTATAGAGCAATAGTGTAAATTGTGAATTCCGTTATAATTGCTCCTAATTAAAAATCCAAACTGCCTGTTTTTATAGTTAAGAGTTGATCTGCATTTGGAAAAATAATATGCTCATTCAGCATTGATGTAACAGAATATGTTGACAAGTCATTGACTGTAATTCAGAATTATTACACAGCTGCAGTTTCTTCTGGACATATTTGAATGCAACTGGAAATTAATTTCTCTAACTTAAATTATTCACTTTAGGATTATTTTCCCGTGTTCAAATCCTATATTTCGGGAGCTGAACATCTGTGACTTGTCAGGGACTCCCAACTTCCAGATCAGGAGCAGCTGAGAGCTCCACTGCTCAGGTGTGCAGGTCACACAGAGCAGGAGATAACTGTGGTGATGCTGAACCAGTGAGTGAATTGTGGTATTTTGACAGGAGGACATGGAGAGTTCAAGTGACAGTTTTCTTAATGAACAAATAAAATTCCCTTCTTTTCTGTGAGCTTAAGAGTTTTTGGCACTTTGGAATAACAAACTTAATCTAAACACTTAAAGATAATTGTTTAGTTCTTTTCACAAAAAAATCAATATCAATGACTCCTGGTTCTAGGAAGTATATAGATTAAAAAAAAAAAATGGAAAAAGGGTAGTTTTTAAATGCCATTAATTATGTATTCAAGAAATAATAAATGCATTCTTTTTCTGTTGCTAGATAATTCTAGAGCCCTGATTATATTCTTGGCATTCTTGATCTTTGTGACATCAATTGCTTTATTACTGGTTCTGTACAAAATCTATGATCTTCACAAAAAAAAGCTTAGGTAAGCTTCCTGTTTCTCTTCCTCTCTTATATAAATTTTGGGGGGTGGAGGCTTTCTGTTTTTCCACAATGTTTCCCAACAGGGAGTACAAAAATGTTACAAATTTACTATTTGATTAATACTGGGAGACAACATCCTTTTACCTTTTAGTCCTTTCAAAAGAGACTCAGGTTTTGATGGCTTGTCTGACAATGCAAGTACGGTGAAAGAGATTTAAAATTTCTCTACCATACCCTTTCTCAGGACACAGAAGGACTGATCTACTAGAACAAAATGTTTTGTCACTAATTTTATGAAAAAATATTCACAAATATCTGGAAGACCTTTCCTCCATGATTTAAGTTAAAAGTAAAAATAATGCACAATTTCTTGGAACTCTTTCAAATGTGTATTCACCCAAAACAATATCTCAGGGAGGCTTTGTTTATTTTGGTCATCTCTAGGGGACTTGGCAGTTCTGTAGGGCAGTGGATGGTGATAGCAGAATGGCCATTGCCTTCCTTGATGACTGTGCCAGACCCCTGGAAAGCCAGGCTGACTGCTGCTATTGCTGTAAAGGACAGGTGGGGCAATGTATGAGGGGGCATTTGCTGATGGTAGAGATGGAGGAGTTAGGGCAAATTCTTCAGAAACCTCTCAGTCCTCCACATGGAGACCAGGGAGGTAATTCGAGATAGCCAGCATGGCTTCACCAAGGGCAAGTCCTGCCTGACGAACCTAGTGGCTTTCTATGATGGTATGACAACAACAGTGGACAAAGGAAAACCAATGGATGTCATCTATCTGGACTTCTGCAAAGCTGTTGACACGGTCCCCCACAACACCCTTCTCTCTAAATTGGAGAGCTATGGATTTGATGGGTGGACTGTTCGGTGGATAAGGAACTGGCTGGATGGTCGCGTCCAGAGGGTAGTGGTCAATGGCTCGATGTCCGGATGGAGACCGGTGATGAGTGGTGTCCCTCAGGGGTCCGTACTGGGACCGGTGCTGTTTAACGTTTTCATGAATGACTTAGACAGCGAGATCGAGTGCACCCTCAGCAAGCTTGCAGATGACACCAAGCTGAGTGGTGTGGCTGACACACCAGAAGGACGGGATGTCATCCAGAGAGACCTGGACA